>NC_051389.1:18802634-18805134 GCF_015228065.2 Penaeus monodon
AAGGCTCTAAGACAGACAAACTCATCGCATTATATCTTTCCTTCTTTCTTTCCACAGATGGATAAAATACAAGCCAGGTGGACAAGATGGCTAACATTTCTTTTCTTTTCTTTTTTTTTGCGCACCGTTAACCTCACCCCAATTCTATGAAGTAAATTCGATTTTTTCTTTCGATTTCCTGAAGGTGTGGGTTGCCAAGCCTAATTTACGGTTCCATTAGCGAAGAATTGGGGTTCGGGAAGTCTTGGTTTATATTTCTCGTCTTGATTTCCCAGCATCCATTTGTGTCTGGGATGGAGCATCTGCCGTTCTTAAGATGAGCTCGAGGTGGTGATGCTCCCTTGTTTTCTTTTTTATTGTGTTTTCTTTTTCCTTCCTTCTCAAAACAATGTGATTTTATGTATTTACATTTATTTATTAGTATCGTTATCATGGTACGAAAATAGATTAATGTGAATGTAACAGTGATGGAATATATTACAAATATGATTATTTTTTATCACGCATATCATTATTTTCCCGTACAAATTGTTTTGCTCACCACTACTATCAATAAGATACATTCCCTTAGGTAAAATAGTTGAATAGATTAATTCATTTTGTACACACATTTGCATCCCCTCCAAACATTTCTCAAGCAAGATATTTCAACAGAAAAATCCTTCTAAGAAATTCAGTGAAAGTGAATGCATTTTTTTTCTTTCTTTTCAGTTGATTTTCAAGTAAAACATAAAATAGATCAAATAGAATGTTGAAACTTCTATTTCCGATAAAACGAAACATATGTCCCAAGAATACCTATAAATAAAAATAATAATAATAAAAGATAAGATAAAACACTCCGATTCAACATTTATAAAAAATAGCAAAACAAAAACAAAAACTATTCCATCTAAGAAATCATATGACATCCATTTCAAAATATTGAAAGAAAAAAAGTCAATTAAATGCTGATTCAAAATATTACGGAAAACCAACGCATCATTTCTAAGAAATTCAAAGAAATTCCAATGAGAAATCCTCCCACTTAAGCAGATTCTTCGAATATGGACCCTCGTCTGAAGAGCCATTTAGGGTACCTCTGTGAGTATTCTCAATTTAGCTGATCTTGAGAGTAGGATGAAGAGGGGGATGAAGTGAGCTTCGATTGATAAAAGGTACAGATGTGTGGTGATGGTGATAGTGATGATGGCAATTAATGACAAAGATGTTAATGATGATAATGGTAACAATGTTGTTGTGAAAATTAATCTAATACCAATAGTAATAGAAATAACAGTAATAATAAAGTTACTTGTGTTGCTAGCAGAAAGATACTAATGATAACAAAAGGTTAAAACCTTTTCCCACATTATTATCATAATAGAACTGTAGTCCATTACCATTATCCATATTATTGATAAGCCTGGATTGCGTGATATATCATGACAGTATTACCTGTTATAACTGCATCATCCATTACCTTTAACATTATTTCTAATTACCATTACTGTGACATCATCGGATTCCATTATCACTACCACTTTTACTGTTACATGGATGCATCGTATTATCTGCCTGTCTTCACATTATCCCAACTTCCACAGTACCGAAACATTACCCTTAATTACCATAAGACAAGTCAACAATATCCAATTATAACTTCCTGTAGAATAACGGACAGATTACATATACAAACACAAACCGTACTTCCACCGTAGCAGAAATCCTGCATCTCATTCCAATGTCTTCAGTTAAATTATGCAGATCTGCAGATTATTTCTACACTGGAGAAGACATATTAAGGTGGATGTCTCTGCTAAAAGCTCCCTTACACCTGTGCTTAGTAAAAGATTTAGTGAGCTTTAGGTTTGATGTAGTGAAAGCTATTGAAAGCTACTGCACATGCCAGCGTGATGTATGTAACGAGGGAAACTGTTAAAAGTCTGGTTTGGGTAAAATCTATTGTTACCGTTGTGATTTTTATATATATATAATTACTAATACTACTATCACTCTTATCATAATAATGCATTTATCATCATCATCAATTATTACCATTATCCTTTACTATTCATTATTATTAATTCGAATACTGCCCAGGGTCCGATGTTAGAAAGGAGAAACCGTCTTAGTCCTTTCGAGGGAGTGACGTAAATCGAATCAATTAATTGATCGTTCTCATCATCATCATCATTATTATTGTTATTATTATTATTATTTCATTATTATTATTATTATTATTATTATTATTATTATTATTATTATTATTGTTATTATTATTGTTGTTGTTGTTATTATTTTGTTGTTGTTGTTGCTTTGTTGTTGCTATATTTGTCAGGTTAATTATTATTATCATTATTTATTTTTATTATTATTATTGTTTATTATTATTATTATCATTATTATTAATATTGTTGTTATTGCTATTATCGTTATTATCGCTATCATTATCAATATTATTATATCTATTATTATTGATGTTATCATTATTATTTATTATTATTACTATTATTATTAT
>NC_051389.1:18815134-18817634 GCF_015228065.2 Penaeus monodon
GATATAAAGTACAAACGGCCCCATTTTCCCATAAGATTTCCGACCTACTAATATAAAGTCAGAGCGACTCGGGAGGAGGGAGGGTATAAGACTATGTTGCCCCGTTGGGTATTGTGTTTTACGGTCGTTGGAAAAACAGTGTTAACATACACTTTGTCGTATGCTATGGTATACTTTCCAAAATACGAGAATCTCTAGATATATATGATGTAAAAAATAAAGAAAGAAACGGAGAAAAGAGAGAAAGAAAGAAAGAAAGCAAATGAAAGAGAGAAGGGGGGAGAGAACCACGGCATTCGGTAAAATGTCTCGGCGGAAACAAGGTCGGAAATTAAATGTTTTATCAAGGCAATATCGCGCTACTGACGACGGAAACAGCAGAAGTTTTCGTCAACACGTCCGAACGATGGTTCATCTGCAGTTTGTTGCTTTGTTGATATTTCCCTCTTGAGGTTTTCTGTATTTTATTTGATGTTTATTAAAACACGTGCGGTTAATATATTTCGTGTGCGTGTGACTGTAATATGTGGTTATGACTGTCTTTTCCTGAGTATTTATAACCATGTATGTATGTATTCGTGTATTTAGAATTTTGAGCTAGTGATTTGTTTATTTGTTTACTTTATCGTGCGCACTGTTTGTGTGTGTGTGTGTGTGTGTGTGTGTGTGTGTGTGTGTGTGTGTGTGTGTGTGTGTGTGTGTCTGTGTGTGCGTGCGTATATATTTTGTGTGTGTTGTGTGTGTTTTTGTGTGTGTGTGTGTGTGTGTGTGTGTGTGTGTGTGTGTGTGTGTGTGTGTGTGTGTGTGTGTGTGTGTGTGTGTGTGTGCATGTGTGTGTCTTTTTTTGTATGTGTGTAGGGGGTTGCAAGACGTAGAAAGCAATATATACACAAATTGCGCACATGGATTGCGCTGCCGCCTGCACGCGTTTCTGTCTCCTTTCAACTTATCCCCTCTAGAATTATCCTCTTTAACAACTCTTTTTATCTTATCCTTTTCATCGTTCTCCCTTCTTGTTCATGCACAATCACACAATATACGTTTTTCCCCTTTTATTCTTTTCTTCCTCTCTTCCTTCTATGTTTTATCAAATCCTCTTTGAAAAAGCATATCTCCTGTGATACGATGCTTTCTCTTTTATCTTTTCATCTCTTCTCATCTTCCTTCCTTTCCTCTCCTCTCTCTCTCTCTCTCTCTCTCTCTCTCTCTCTCTCTCTCTCTCTCTCTCTCTCTCTCTTTCTCTCTCTCCCTCCCCCCCTCTTTCTCTCTCTCTCTCTCTCTCTCTCACTCTCACTCTCACTCTCACTCTCACTCTCACTCTCTCTCTCTCTCTCTCTCTCTCTCTCTCTCTCTCTCTGTCTCTCTCTCTCTCTCTCTTCTTTCCTTTTTCACTCTCTCTCTTTTGATCTCCCCCACTCCTACCCGATGTGTGACAGTTCCAGGAATACCTGATCAAATAATTCGTGTGGTTTAATATCCCCCTCCCTCTTCCTCGCCCTCTCCATCTCCTTCTCCCTCTCCATCTCTCGCCCTCTTCCTCACTCCCTCTCCCTTTCCTTCGCCCTCTCCCCCCTCTCGCCTTCCTAGTCTCCCTTCCCCCCACTCCCACCTCCCACCCACACTCCCTTCTCTCGCCGTTTTTCAACCAATGTGCGACTGTTCCGGGAATAGCTGGTCAAATATAGCGAGTTGTTTGGTAATTTCAGCCGGAAAGGCGAAAGGCCATGATGAAACTCGGCTTCAAACGAATCTTCTGTGTGTACTTGGCCGTCTCGAGGGAAATACGTCTTTGCATTTCTGATGAGTGTCATCTGGGCCAATGATGTCTTCTTTGAAATTTGCAAAGAAAACGCCCCCCAAAAAACTCATTTGTCAGTTTATTAGCCGAATGAATGTAGGAGGGAAGGAAGGGGAGGAGGGCGAGGGAAAGGATTTCGGTTCTTTATCCAAGATGAACCGTCTTGAACTGCGTCAAAGAAAAAGAAAAAAAAATCAGATGAACGATGACGTTTGTTAAGTAGGCTGGGAGCCACGTGTCTTCACGCAACGGGAACGGAATCTGATCGCTCGTGTATTTTCATGATTTTTTTTTTCACTTGTTTTCTGATATCTACAATTATAGCTTGAATATCAAATAATAATGATAATGATAATAGTAACAATAATACTAATAATAATAATAATAATAATAATAATAATAATAATAATAATAATAATAATAATAATGATGATAATTATAATAGTGATAATACCAATAATAATAACAATAGTTGCAAAAATCATAATAAGTATTATTATCATTACTATTAGCATTAGCATTTTATTATTATATTATTATTATTATTATTATTATTATTATTATTATCATTAATTGATTATTACTTTTATCACCATCGTTATTGTCCTTCTTGATATTATTATCTTCATTATTCAATTATTATTATGATTATGATTATCATTGTTACCGTTACTATGATCATTGATATTGTTTTCTTCATCA
>NC_051389.1:18850134-18857634 GCF_015228065.2 Penaeus monodon
CACGAAATATCAATGGAAAGATAAAACAAACAAAGAAAAAATCTTGTCAATGAGATATAATCAATGTTTTCTTTTTAATTATTATTTTTCTTTTTTTCTTTACTTTTTTAGACTCTTTCCACTGAATCATTATGTATAGACGTTTATTGTGGGACTGTTGCCGCATGACACGACGTCGGCTTACCTCAGCTTCATGATTTTCGTAATAAAAGAAAACAGAGAAAAAGAAAAAAAAAATTGTTTCTCCTCCGCAATTCAATTTTGTAAATTCTCTCTCATTCCAAAGTGTTTACATCATGACGTAGTAAACCTAAATAAAGCGAAAATAGGTAAAAGAAATAATGGGAGAAAAACATGATCCATTCCTCCCTATGCGTTAATTATTTCTTGAGGAAGGTTGGTGAATTCCGCTTAAGTTAGAGGTTTAAGCCGACGGCAAGACACCGGCCCATGTAGTAGTTATTGTGATATGCTGTGTTTCGATTTTCACTCTGCTATATATGTCGTCAGGCTTTGCTACACATCTAAAAAAATGTTTGCTTTTTGCCCATTCTAACTCCCCTGTCTGTCTATGTAAAACAAAAAAAAAGAAAAAAAAAAATGCTGAAGAGACCCTTTCCTGCCCATATACGTTTATAGGTGTATTCGTCAAGAATCAAAGTCTTTTTCTCGGCTCTTGTACTCTATAGGTATTGTTCTCTAAAAACGTTTTTTGAATATTTTTACAAATACAATTATCATTTTTAATATAAATAGAAACATGTTATTGCATATATATATTAAGCAGATCTATACTCTGTGATTTTGGTTGTGTTTTTGTCAACATAATGCCATAGCAAGATCATGAATTCAGGCGAGTATTCCTTCATGCTCTTTGACGCTCTAACAGAAATCATTGGTGTATGTCTCCAAATCTTGCTTAAATCATACATTTTTGTGTTTAACCAAATGAATTTATACTCCCTTAAAATCCACGATAAATCACCTTGCTTGCTCTAAACTTTATAATTTAACCTTACCCTGTGTGTGATGTATCACATGATCTAAATAAAGTTGTTTTGTATAAAGCTTATCCTTTTTTTTAGTTTTCCTTTTTCCTTAAAATAAAGAAGTAGATACTCCTATCTCAAAAGAGAATCTAGTAGCTATTAAATATTTCCTATGAGATGCACTGAGGAATTTTGGTGTCTTATTGTAAATAGTCAATGTGTGGCTCGTTTTGCCTCATTTTCTAGCATACTTCTGCTTATAGCACTTAGTGCGGGACAAAAGACCAGATGGTTCGTTTATGTTCTTAACTATCCACTCTAGGACAAGAAGTAGATGTAGATCTAATAAATCCCTTGATTCATTGTTAATTAAATCCTTCTCCATTTCTTGCTATTCTACTCTAAGTATTTCCGATGCCTTTTGCATCAATTTCCATCCTTAAATGCTGAAATGAAGCAGCCTGTTTATATATGTATATGTGTATCAGAAATATCACTATAAACCATAGACACACTTAATGTTCTACGAATATTCAACCATATCAGGTAAGACAAGGGAAAAGATTTTTTAAATAAAAAGTTGTGTGTGTTTGTGTGTGTGTGTGTCTATGTGCGTATGTGTGTATGTGTGTGTGGCTGTGTGTGTGTGTGTGGGTAGTGTGTGGTGTGGGAATGTGTGGGTGTGTGTGTATATATATATATATTAACTATATTATATATATATAATAGATGATATATAAATATATATATATATATTATAGATATATATATATACACAAACACACACCACCACACACACACACACACACACACACACACACACACACACCCACACATATATATATATATATATATATATATATATATATATATATAAAAATATATATATATATATATAATATATATTATATATATGTATATATTATGTGTGGTGTGTGTGTGGTGTGTGTGTGTGTGTGTACGTGGGTGTATTTGAGGTGTGTGTTTGTTTGTGTGTATTCCACTATACATACATAATACATACATACGTAATACAAACAACACACATTTATATATATATTTATATATATATATATATTATATATACTAGATATAATATAATATATATAATACTATATATAGATATATATTTATGTGTGGCATATACAGGTGTGTGCAGTGTGGGTAATGATATACATACATAATATAGTCTGTGTGTGTGTGTGCTATATAATATATTATATATATATATATATATAATATAGATATATATATCTATATATATCGTAATATTATATCTGTGTGTGTGGTGTGTGTGTGTGTGTGTGTGTTTGGGTGTGTATGTAATGTGTGTGTGTGTGGGGGTGTGTATTATATGTATATATATAATATATATATATATATATATATATATATATATTATATAATATATTATATATATATATATATATAGCATTAATATACATATCTACATTAAAATGTATATATATAGATATAGATATATATATATAATATATTATAATATATATATATATATAGGTATGCTATAAGAGTCTGATAGAAGGGTATGCATATATTTTTTTTGTGTGTATTTTGTCTGTGGTGTGAACCCAAACCCCCAAAACTCCCCCCCACAACAGCCGAATATATAGATAATATATATATATATCATATATATATATTATATATATATATATATAAATAATATATTATATATATATATTTTATATATATATATACTATATTATCTATATTATATATATATATCTGTATATCATATAGATATATATATATATATATATATATATGTATATATATAATATTATATAGATATTATATAATAATAAAAATATACTATAGTATTATATATAATATTGATATTATATAATATCTCACACACACATACACATGCACCTCTCATTCTTTCTGTAAGCTATCTCCACCGTGACATCTGCAGTAGTGACTCTCATTCCAAAATTGGATTCTTCAGTCATTGACGGCAATATTCCGGCTTAGCAGGACAGAGTCAGTAATGCCAAAGTCGACCATCAACCGGATGGGGCTGGAAATACATATGATATAATATATATATATAATATATATATAGATAGAGATAGATTATAGATAAATAATATAGATATAATACCACACACACACAACACACACAACACACAACACACATACGCACGCACCTATGCACACACACAAACCACACAAAAACACACACACGCACACACACACACAACACACACACAACACACACAAACACACACACACCATATACACACACACACCACACACGCCACAACACATACACACACTCACACACACAAACACACACACACACACACCACACACACACACACACACACACACCAACACACCACACGCACACGCAAAGACACACACCACACGCGCACACCCACACACACACTTATATCAGCATATAACATTATACTCACTATACTACATACATTATACTATATATTATATAATATATATTAATATATAGATATAATATATAGATCTCTAATATATATATAATTCATATAGAGATATAGAGATGAGAAGAGAGAGAGAGGGATGAGGACGGATGGAGAGAGAGAGAGAGAGGGTAGTATATCATGTATATATAGGTATATCTATTAATATGACATAGATCTATATATATATATATATCATTATTATATCTATAATATATATATATATATACATAAATAAGCTATATATATATATATATATATAGATATCATATAATATATTATATATATATCTTATATATATATATATTATATACTACTAGATTATATATGTATAGATATAAGGCCGCGGGCGCCGAATAAGGATACCTAAAAAAAATGAATAAAAAATAATACATAAAAAAAAAAGGTAAACGGAAACCTCCTGGAAAGGAAACTGGGGAACCCTACCACTACTCACTCCAAGAGCATCACAACCATGAAAACTACAATTAAGTTATCATTTGTGCCACGGCGGCTCAGACATGAACCTACCGTTAAAAGAAGAAGGCTGTATATATATAGGTATACATATATATATAGATATATATATAATATATATATATATTATATATATATTAGATATATATATATAGATATATTATATATAATATATATATATATATATAGATATATATAGTATACATACATATATATATATATATATATATAATTATATATATATATAAAGGAGAGAGAGAGATTGAGAGAGAGAGAGAGAGATGAGAGAGAGATAGGAGAGACGAGAGAGAGAGAGAAAGAGAGAAGAAGAGAGAGAGCGATACTCAGTTATACTATATATATATAGATATATATATATATATAATATATATATATATAAAATATATATTCTTATTCCTCTTAAGACTTTTCCATCATATATGGGGTCGCCATTTGATCAAGTCTGGAGATATCTTTTATGGCCGGATGCCCTTCCTGACGCCAACCCTTTATTTACCCGGGCGTGGGACCGGCACTGGCTTGGGCTGGCTTGCCCGTCAGGGCTAGTCAACTCGGCTTTTCCTGTTCATCATGGGGTCGCCGGGTACGGATCGTGCGTTTTATCCACATCAGTATATTAGATGCAGTTGTATTAAGCGCCGGATGCCCTCCTGCGTCACCACAGAGTTGTCGTCGGCGGACCATAGCCTTGCCTGAGGAGCTACCCTACAAGGCGAGGAGATTGGAGTGAAGTTCCCTTATCTAGCCTTTGCTGAAGAGGCATACCTACGAGGCAAACGACGTGGTAGAGAATCAACCCAAGACTGTACGACGGCAATATGAGTTCGAGGGTTCGAGTCACGGCCGGCGCGTTGTTCCCTTTGGCAAGGACCTTCACCTCGATGTCCTACGTGCAGTGGGGGACCAACCAGCCCAATCGTGATGGTCCCAAGCCCGGCTAAATAGAGAGATGATACCTAAAAGTTGGACACCGGCACTCTCGGGATAGGAAATGGGGACCCTACCACGTACTCCACTCCAATAGCATCAAACACGAAAACTACCAATTAATTATCATGCTGTGACCACGGCGCTCAAACATGAGCTATCCCCCACTAAAAAGATAAAAATAAATAAATAAATAAATAAAATAAAATGTTATAAAAATATATAATATATATATATAGATAATATATATATATATTATAATATATATATACATCTATTATACATATATGGTAAATATATATATATATATATATAGATATATATATATATATATATATATATATATATTATAAAAGCATAATATATATATATATATAGGTGTGTGTGTGTTATATATATATATATATATATATATATATAATATACACACACACACACACACCATATCCTATTATATAGATATAGATATATATATATATATATATATAGATATATATTTTTTTTTTTTTTTTTTTTTTTTTTTTTTTTTTTTTTTTTTCTTTTTTTTTTTTTTTATTTTCATATACGGGGCCGCGGTGCCGAATGGTTAGAGAGTCGTCGACTCAAGACTGTCACGACGGTAATCTGCGTTTCGAGGGTTCGAGTCGCCGGCCGGCGCGTTGTTCTCTTGGGCAAGGAACTTCACCATCGATGCCATGCCTAGCCACTGGGTGCCAAGCCAGCCAAGCAGGCGGGTAAAAAAAGGGATGGTGACTCGATAAAAACACCGGGCGGAGGCAATGGCAAATCACGCTCTAAAATTGCCCAAAGAAATCATCGGAAGCCCATGACGTCAACGGGCCCGCGGTTCCGGCGAGTGTTTGGAGCATCGGACTACAAGACTGCACGACGGCAATATGAGTTCGAGGTTCGAGTCAACCGCCGGCGCGTTGTTCCTTGGGAAGGAACTTCACCTCGATGCATACCTAGCACTGGGTGGCCAAGCAGCCAAGTCAGTGCGGGTCACTAAGGCCCGGATAAAATAGAGAGAAATGATTACCTAAACAAAAAAAAAAAAAAGTAACCACGGCACTCTCGTGGAAAGGAACTGGGGACCCTACCAGGACCTCACTCCAAGCGCATCACAACATGAAAACTAACTTAAGTATCATGCTCGTGACCAAGGCGGCTCAGCATGAACCCTACGATATAAGAAGATATATATATATATAGATATAACTAGATATATAGATATATATATTATATTATAGACATAGGATATATAGATATATATTTTAGTTCTATTTATTTATTTATTCATTATTTAAATACATTTTATTTTATTTTATTTTTTCTTTTATTTTTGTTCCTGTCTTATACATATAGATATATATATTATATATGTATGTTTATAGTATAGGATAGAGAGATATAAATATATAATTATATATATATATATATTTATATATATATATTTTAGATTAATAATATATATATATATATATATATGTATATGTAGGTAATATATAGAGGTATATATATATATAGATAGATACTATCATTAATATACTATATATATAATCTACTATATATATACTATATATATATATATATATTAATATATATACTATATATATATAATAGATACATATGATTATTTATATTATATATATACATTTTATTTTATTTATTTTTTATGTTATTTTTTTTCCCTTCTTATACATATATATATATATATAGGTATGTATATATTAGTATATATAGATATATATATATATACTATAATATATATATATATATATATATATATATATATATATATATATTTATATATGTGATGGTTATGTGTGAGCGTGTTGTGTGTGTGGATATATATAACAAAAAACACACACACAAACCACACACACACACACACACACAACACACCACACACACACACACACACACACACAACACGTATTAATATAGTATAATAATATATATATATATAGACTATATATATATATATAATAGAGATATTATATATAGTGGTGTGTGTTTGCTTGTCGTGTGTATGGTGTGTGTGTTAGTGTGTGTGGTGTTGTAGTTAGCGTTGTGGTTACTGTGGTGTAGTTACTTATGTGTGTTATGTGTGTGTGTGGTGTGTGTGTGTGTGTGTGTGTGTGTGTGTGGTGTGTTCGTGTGTTGTGTAGTGTATATGTGTTGTGTGTGTATGTATGTGCATTTTAAAAAGTAATACATAATATATAATATATATATATATATATCATATATAATATACTATTATATATTATAGATATTATTATATATTATATATAGTATATATATATACACACACACAACACACACACACATGTAACACACCACACAGTAACACACACGATAACACACACCCCACACACACTAAACACACACCACACATAACACACAACAATTCACTATATATATAATATATATAATATATACTATATATATATATATATATATATATATATATATATATATATATATAGATATACATGGTGTGTGTGTGTGTGTGTGTGTGTGTGTGTGGGTGTGTGTGTTGTGGTGTGTGGTGTGTGTGTGTGTGTGTTGTGTGTGTTTGTATCGTGTTGGGGTGCGTTGCGTCTGGGTGTGTGTGTGTG
>NC_051389.1:18862634-18865134 GCF_015228065.2 Penaeus monodon
AGGAGATGTTTCGCAAAATAAAATTTTCGTGGAATTCGACCCCCTTAACTGTTTTAAGTTGAAGCATTGCCATTTTAGTGTACTTGCTATAATCATTAGATATTAATTTTATCCAGATCGATGTCAAGTACCGTCACGTTAAGCACCTTGCGGATTTTAAAAGAGGGTAATCTTTTTCCCCAAAAGACCCGTTCAACATTTGGTTTCAAAATTTCACCGGGTAGAAAGTTTTGATTCGTTATTTTTCTTTTGCAGCACGCATTCATGTTTTGCCTTTTCCCGATACTTTCCATTTTTTTTACCATTTTTACCCCGCCCCCTTCCGCAAAGATTGCTTTGGGCCCTTCCTGTTTTGAAGTGGGGAAGGGGTTTTTCTAGTTTTAGGGTTTGTTGTGAGTATATTAATATATATATAATATATAATATAATTATATATAAAAATTTTATATATATATTATATATATATATAATATATATAATATGTATTATGTTGTATATTGTGGTTTTTTATATACAGATATATATATATTTTAAAAATTATAATTTTTTATAATATATATATATTATAAAAATATATATTTATATTATACACACACCCACCAACCACACACCACAAAAACCCCCACACACACACAACCCAAAATATATAATATATATATTTATATATATAATTATATATATAATATTATTATATGCAAAAAATTTTTTATTTATACCACCAAATAATATTTTTATATAATTTTATATAATATAATAATATAATATTATTATATAATATATATAATATATATTGTGTGTGTGTGTGTGGTTTTTTTGTGTGGGGGTGTGTGGGGTGCGTGTGTTTTGTTGTTGTGTGTGTGTTGTGTTGTGTGTGTGGTCTGTGTATGTGTTTGTGTGTGTTGTGTGTGTGTGTGTGTTGTTGTGTGTGTGTGTGTGGTGGTGTGGGTGTGTGTGGCGTGTGTGCTGTGGCTGTATGTGTGTGTGTGTGTGTCTGTATTTTGTGTTTGTGTGTGTGTGGTTATAAAAGTGGCCTATGTAAAAATTTAAAATTTCATATATATATACATATATATATATATATAATATATATAATATAAAATATATATATTATATATAATATATGTATATATATATATTTAAAATATTATATTTATATATATATATTATTATATATAATATATTATAAAAATGTGTGTGTGTGTGTTGTGTGTGTGTGTGTGTGTGTGTGGGTTTTGTGTGTATGTATTAAAGATATATATACATATATCTTTATAGTGGGTGGCCGCGCGGTTGTGGGGTGTGTTTTGTGTGGTGTGTGTTGTGTGTGTCCCGTTGCCACCACACCACACACACTCACACACCCAAAAACCCCACACTCACCAACACACACACATGCACACACTATATGTTTGTGGCGTGTTGTGTGTGTGTTTGTGTGTGGTGTGTTGTGTGTGTGTGTGTGTGTGTGTGTGGTGTGTGTGTGTGTGTGTGTGGTGTGTGCCCCCATACATATATATGTGTACGCCCCCAAACACACACACATACTATATGTATATTTGTGTGTGTTTATGTAATGGATTGTGTTGTTGATATACGTATGTAGTCCCTATTAAGCGTATAAAGTAAGATGTAAGTATTGATGCTTAGTCTTGTCATCACAAGGAGTATAATGATTAGAAAAAATAAACACCAGCGGGTATATAAAGGGAAGCCCAATAACGGACATACTATAAGTATGCCGTGAACAGCAACATCCACACGAACAAAGGCAAATTCTAATATTATATACTTCAACATCAGGTTCCGTTACTGTTCTCATGTGATCACTTATTAGGGGAAGGTTTAGTTGTTGACGAGGCGTGCGATTCCAGACGGAAACTATCCCTCTCTTCACGGCAAAACGACACCAGCGGGGCCGCAACCTGGCACTGCTCTCTCTCCCCGGTCACCGTGTCCGGTTCTCTCCGCCGGGGCTGCGAGCGACGGTGGCGATGCGGAGCAGTGCTCGAGACATGAGGTCGATTCACCCCGACAATGCCTCTTCTCTCCGGGGAAGTGAACTAACTAGTGTTCTAATCACTGGACTCTCGCGGCAGTCATATATATATATATATATATATATATATTATATATATATATATATATATTATATATATATATATATATATATTGTTTGTGTGTGTGTGTTGGTTGTATGTGTTGTGTTTGTGTTGTGTGTGTGGGTGTGTGTATGTGTTGTTTTTGGGGTGTGTTGTGTGTGGTGTGTGTGTGGTTGTGGTGTATGCTTATATATATATATTTTAAAATATATATAAAATTAATATATTATTATATATTATATAATATTATTATAGGTATATATATATATATATATATAATTTATATATATATATATTTTAATTATATATATATAGGTTTTAATATTTTTGGGTTTAAAAATTTTTATATATATAAAATAATAAATTTTATACATATTATAATTATATTATTATATTATTAT
>NC_051389.1:18877634-18880134 GCF_015228065.2 Penaeus monodon
TTTTCCCCCAAAATCCTTTTTTAAAAATTTTTAAAAAAATTGGGAAAAAAAAAAAAAAAATTTTTTTTTTTTTTTTTGTTTTTTAAAAAAATTTTTTTTAAAAAAAATTTTTTTTTTAAAAAAAAAAAAAAATTTTATATTTTAAAAATTATATATATATTATATTAATTTTTTTTAAAAAAAAAAAATTAAATTTTAAAAATTTTAAAAAAAAAAAATTTAAAAAAAATTTTTTTTTTAAAAAAATTTTTTTTTTTTTTTTGGGGGGGGCCCCTTTGGGAAAACCCCCCCCTTTTTTTTTTTTTTTCCCCCTTTTTTTTGGGGGTTTTTTTTTTTTTTCCCCCCCAAAAACCCCCCCCCCCCGGGGGGGGCCCCCGGCCCCCCTTTTTTTTTTGGGGGTTTTTTAAAAAAACCCCCCCCCTTTTTTTTTTTTTTTCCCCGTACCCTTATTTGGGCCCCCAAAAGGCCCCCGGGGGGGGAAAAATTTTTTAAAAAACCCTTTTTTTCCTTTTAAAAAAAAAAAATTTTTTAAATTTTTTGGGTTTTTGGGGGGGGTTTTTTGGGGGGGGTTTTTGGGGGGGGGGGTTTTTTTTTTTTTGGGTTTTTAAAAAAAAAAAAAAAGGGGGGGGTTTTTTGGGAAATTTTTTTTTTTTTTTGGGGGGGTTTTTTTTTTGGGGCCCCCCTTTTTTTTAAGGGGGGGGTTTTTTTTTTTTCCCTTTTTTGGGGGGGGGTGGGGTTTTTTTTTTTTCCAAAAAATTTTTAATTTTTAATTAAAAAGGGAAAAAAAAAATTAAAATTTAAAAAAAAAAGGGGAAAAAAAAATTGGAAAATAAAAAAAAAGAAATTTTTTTTAAAACCCCGTTTAAAAAAAAGGGGGGAAAAAAAAAAGAGGGGAAAAAAAAAGGGGAAAAAAAAAAAAAGGAAAAAAAAAGGGGGGGGGGGGGGGGGAAAAAGTTTTTTTTTAAAAAAAAAAAAAAAAAAAAAAAGGGCCCCCGGGGGGGGGGTTTTTTGGGGGGGGAAGGGGGGGGAAAAATTTTTTTAAAAAATTTTGGGTTTTTAATTTTTCCCCTTTTTTTTTAAAATTTTTTTTTTTTTTAAAAAATTTTTGGGGGAAAAAAAAAAAATAAAAAAAAAAAAGGGAAAAAAAAAATTTTTTTTCCCCAAAAAAAAAAAATTTTTTTTTAAAAATAAATTTTCCCGGGTTAAAACCGGCCGAAAGAAATTTTTTTTTTTTTCCCCCCCTTTTTTTTAAATTTCCCCGGGGGCCCCCCGGGGGGGTCCTTTTAAAAATTCCCAAAAAAATTTTTAAATTTGGGAAAAGGAAAATTTTTTTTTGGGGGGGGGGAAATTTTCCATTTCCCCTTTTTTTTTTTCCCCTTTCCCTTTTTTCTTCTCTTTCTTTTCTCTCTCCCTCTCCTTTTTTCCTTTTTTCTTTTTTCCCCTTTTTTTTGGGCCCTTTTTTTTTGGGTTTTTGGTTTTTCCCCCTTTTTTCCCCCCCCTTTTTTTAAATTTTTCTCTCTCCTTTTTTTTAAACCCCCTTTTTTTTTTTCTTCCCCCCTTTTTTTTCCCCCCCCCTTTTTTCCCCCCCCCCCCCGGGGGGGGGGGGGGCCCCCCCCTTCCCCCCCTTTCGCCCCCCCCCCCTTTCCCCCCCCCTTTCCCTTTAAAACCCCCCCCCCCCCTTTTTTGGGGGGGCCCCCCCCCCCCCCCCCCCTTTTTTTTTTTGGGTGGGGGGGGGGTTTTTTCCCCCTTTTTTAGGGGTTTTAAAGGGGGGTTTTTTTAAAATTTTTTCCCCCCCCCCCCCAAAAAAATTTTTTTTTGTGGGGGGGGGGCCCCCCCCCCCCCCCCCTTTTTTTTTTTTTGGGCCCCCCCCCCCCCCCCCCCCCCCCCCCCCCCCCAAAAAAAAAACCCCCCCCCCCTTTTTTCCCCCCCCCCCCCCCCAAAAAAAAAAAACCCCCCCCCCCCCCCCCCCCCCCCCCCCCTTTTCCCCCCCCCCCCCTTTTTTTTTTTTTTAAAAAGGGAAAACCCCCCCCCCTTTAAAGGGGGAAAAAAAAAGGGGGGGGGGGGGGGGAAAAAAAACAAAAGGGGGGGGGGGTTTTTTTAAAAAAAATTTTTTTTAAAAGGGGGGGGGGGTTTTTGGGGGGGAAAAAAAAATTTTTTTTTTTAAAAAACCCCGGGGGGTTTTTTTCCCCCCCTTTTTTTGGGGGGGGAAATAAAAAAAAAAAGGGGGGGGGGGAAAAAAAACCCCCCCCAAAAAAAAAAAAAAAAAAAATTTTAAAAAAAAAAAAAAAAAGGGGGGGAAAAAGGGGGGGGGGAAAAAAGGGGGGGGGGGGGGGAAAAAAAAAAAAAATAATTTTTTTTTTTTTTTTTCCCCCCCCCCCCCCCCCCAAAAAAAAAAAAACCCCCCCCCCCCCGGGGGGGGGGGGCCCCCCCCCCCCCCCCCACAAAAAAAAAAAAATTTTTTTTTGGGGAAAAGGGGGGTTTTTTTTTCCCCCCCCCCCCC
>NC_051389.1:18895134-18897634 GCF_015228065.2 Penaeus monodon
CGATCCTTAAGCCATATTATATTTCCATTTCTCACTGTAAAAAAAATTCCAACAGTAACGCTCACTGCCACCACCCGTTTAATACGTACTTTGGGAGAAGTCAATGCGTAATTATTATTGTGGAAATGAGAGACAGATTATGTTCAAATGTTGGGGTGTATGGAGTGTATAACGTATGAACCAGCGAGACAAAGGAATAGTAAGACGTAACCTGAGCGAGGACGAGCATGAGAATATTCACCACGTGTGAAGGATTTAAGATAAGGCTATTTCGGAATATTTAATGATTTACTCCCTTACAGGTCATCAGCAAAGCTCTTATTTAACATTTGCTAAAAAAAGGTAAAAAAAAAAAAAAAAAAAAGTCACAGAACACCTGAGAAATCGAAAAGTTTAAAAAGTTCATAAAACAAGAATCAATTCTCGTTAAAATTGAGATACTAAAAGGGAACTGAAAACTAGTTCCTTTAAAATTATAAAAACATGACATAAAAATGTATGAAATTGGACTCTGCTTGTTCACGAGAAAAATTGGAAGCTACTAAGCAACAAAAGAAGAACACCAGCCAATCATTCATTTGCTCGAATATATATTCATCGAGATGAATACTCTGCCACTTAATAAAACATTTCTCAAAACATAAATACTTTGTTCGAAGGTGTGCTGTAGTATCACTATCCAGTACAATCCGTTAAAAAAAGGACAGCCCAGTCTAAGGTACCTCCTGCCTCAGCCTGCAGCAGCTACTACTCGAAAAGGAGAGAATCACCTGATTATACACCTCTAATCCAAGGAGCACAGGTAGCAAGGTGCGTATCTTTACGTACTAGATTTTTATTTTATATTTTGGGGAAGGCAAAGCCTAATGATTATGTGTGAAAATATAAAAAGATAAATTTGTCTTAAGAGATGAAGATTCTTCTTAAAAATGATAACTTTAAAAAAGTGAAGTGTTAAATAAGAGAACTTTCAGCTATAACTAAATTAAATGTTTCCTCAAGCCTACATCCCTTAATACTGGCGCTCCTCGTGGTGATAGACGTGGCATTTTACATTGAGATCTGCTCCCATAATGAATTATTCTAACAGGCTTCTATAATTTATTGTTCTGAAAACAGATTAGCATAAACAAATAAATGTAAACTTAAGATCCCCGCTCATTATAGGACATGTTATATAGTGCGCCCTCTTCTTCTCTAACAAGGGGTGGTGTCTTCGCCTCCACGACAATCACAATGTACCAGCTCCGTCCGTCCATCCAGTTTGCGTTAAGGGCGGGGAGTTGATATGCCTGTACTTAAATATGGCGGGAGTGTCCCGTAGAGCTTGTTCTGAAGGGACATTTCTTGATATTCGCCTTACATGAGAGGTCAGGCTGCCGAGGGAGAAATCCATAAGTTTGCGTTTCCAAAACCTACATTATAATCATACAGTCCACTACAGATCCAAAGGCTCAGTACATTACCTCTGTGAATGCATTATATTGTTACTGGCATACTGACTTAGCTGAAGGGGGCTAGCATCTGACCACATTCATTGCGCCATATGGATGATTTCGGTACTGAAGAGAACCAATGGGTTTCACAGCTACTGACGACACATTCTGCTTGCGTGGGAATCTAGTATTGCAATGTGTCAATATTTGCGTCAAAATGGTCGATGGCATTTTGTTTTATGGCACTAACTACAGTCTACACCTCCAATGCATTAACGTAGTACCCACCTATCGCCACAAGTATGAGATCACCCTCAATATAAGAAGTTTGTGGATGCCGCACCTCAGGTGAATTTCTTAGAAGACGGCATTGCAGCAGAAGAGAAGGTGCAATCAGAGAATTTCCCATCCCTGCAAACTTGACAGACTTTAGTTTGTTCTTGGGCTGAATTCACGCATGACACATCTGCCTTAGCTCAGCCACTCCTCCCTCTGATGAGCCCCAGGAGGACATTCTTATGGACACTGGACCATGAAGAGGCTTTTCTCCAAGTTAAGAAGGCACTGTCCAGTCCAGCAGTTCTTGCTCCATTTGATCCACTCCTACCCTGCATCTTTCAGACGTATCTATGTGGAAGGATAGGTGGGTGCCTTTGCAGGACCACGGTGGTGGAAATCTATACCTCATTTAATGCTGCTTTCGGTTTCTGACTGATGCTGAAATCCTTTACACCAATATAGAAGAGGAGATGTTTGTTGTATGTGTGATGAACACATTGTTTGGATTTCTGAAATTCATTGTGATGACCGACCATCGTCTACTTATTCCAATCCTGTATAGTTACATGGTCGACGCGTTGGAGAATCTTCGACTCCAAATCCTTAAAAAAAAGATCTCCGAACCTCTTCACAGCTGTATGGCATGCGGTCAAGTGTCCTTGACACTTGACCAGGGAATGAACTCTCTGCAGACCTCATCCTGTATGGAGCAAGGATTCTTGTTCCTGCTGTCCTATGTTATCACACCTTCATATGCTTGCATGATGGGCATCGAGGTATTAAAG
>NC_051389.1:18925134-18927634 GCF_015228065.2 Penaeus monodon
TATATATAAAATATTAAAATATATATTACATATATATATATTAAAAATGTATATGTGTATATATTTTAATTAATATATAAAATATTATAGTATATATTTTTATATATATATATATGTAATATATATTTATATATTATAAAATATATAATAATATGTATATTTATATACATATATAATAAATAATGTATATATATATATTATATATAATTATATATAATAATATTAATATTATATATTTTCTATATATATATAAAAACCCCCAAACATAAAATTTTAAATAATATATATAATATATAATATATAAAATATATAAAATTATAATCCATACCATTATTTTTTAATATTATAAAATATATTATTAATATATAAAAGATTTATTATTATATATTTTAATATATATAATAATATTTTTTTTTTTTTTTTTTTTTTTTTTTTTTTTTAAAATACACACACACATACACCACACCCACACACAAAACCACACACACCCACAAAAAATATATATATATATATAATATATATATATAAAATATATATTATATATATATATATAAAAATTTTCTGGGGTTGTGTTTGTGTGTTTTGTGTGTTGTGTGTTTGTGTGTGTGTGTTGGGGTGTGTAGTGTGTGTGTTTTGTTTTGTGTGTGCTTGTGTGTGGGGGGTGTGTGTGTGGGGGTTGTGTGTGGGGGTGTGTGTGTGTGTGTGTGTGTGTTTTGGGTTTTTTACGTTTTGTGGTGTGGGCGGGTAAACCATAAGGTGAGTGAGGTGTGAGGATTTAACGCATCTCAGCTTTCCGGGATTTTTTTTGGGTGAAACAACTAACCGAATTAGAGCTTGTTCGGATACTCCGTTAGGGATCTCCATAGCATCGTAAAAAGGGTGAATTTCCAGAATTTAAAAATCCCGGGTTGTTAGCATTTTAGCTTTTTAATTTTTTTACACCCATTTGGGTTAGAGGTTAAAAAAAAATAAAGAAAAACAAATCAATTTTCACTTACTACATAGGGTTTGGGGAAGGGAAAATTTTTTTTTGCTAAAAAATTTTTTTTCTTGAGCCCCTTCCATGGGTTTTCAGGGAAATTTATAAATCTCTAAAGTTAATGGACCACGATCGAAATGATACCACTGCCCTGTTCCACTGGAAAATTCAATATGTAAGGGGGTTTTTTTGGGAATATTTTTCTTTTTCAGGGCGTGGTTGGGGAAAGAGAAACAATGCATACCCCCTTTAAAACTAAAACCCTTTCTTTTCCCGGGTGAAAATAAAGGGGTTTGCTAGTAAACCCAAATTTCTTTATTTTTTTCAATTATTGCAAAAATTTAAAAATTAGTGCACAATTAAATGCCCCAAAGAGAAATTTTTAAAATTATAGACAAAAACACACCAGAAGTATTTAATGAACTTAAATTTCGGGATCAACCTTTGGTAAGCCCCAAAATTTGGGACCCCTCACCAACAGGGCAACCTTAAACATGTTTCAGTTAACACTGGCATTATAACAAATATTTTATCGGTTTTAAGATGGCAATACCACTAGAGGGTTTTTGCAACTCGTAGATTATTTCACGATTTTTGAGAATTTAAGCTCATACAACAAACGCACGCCAGACATATACTTGCTTGATGAGGCATTATTCTCTCGAGTCAAACCCATTATATATCACGGGGTTACGCAACAATAGTACTTGTTACTAAACTGTGTGTGAGCGCCAATAGTTGTTCATGAGTGCTCACATAACTTTATATTTAAGTAATATGGGACATATAGTAAGCATATTAGCAAAGTGCATGCATTAAAATTAACTAACGTCCATGTGATGGAATTTAGGCATCCTCTGAAAAAGTATGATAATGTTTCGTTTCAGTAGCCCCAGATAATTGAACAACTGAACTCTATGTTGATAATAAATGTTATGCATTGTAAACTGCAAGCTACAACCCAATACATCACAATAGTAAAGTATGTGAGGTGGATTATACACTAATAAGAAATATATCTGGTGAGGACTGCTCAAGTTTTCCCTATCTTACCAAAATGTACATTTTTTTTCATAATTTCAGCCTACACGAAGCTGTTTTAAGAGTTTAAATGAACAATTTTTATCAGTTAATACGACAAGGAATTTGAATGATTGTGATTATGACGATAATGATGATGACGGCCATGTTGCTGAAAATTACGATAATGATAATGATATTGAAGTTGATAATAATAGTAATGATAACAATAATATCAATAGCAGATAGTTTAAACGATAACGATAATAATAACACTAAGAAGAAACAGTTATGCCGTAAAGTTGGTAAGTGAAATATCACATCACTTTTTTTCAGGAAACGGAACGCAGAAGAAAGATTCAAAAGAAATGATTTGATGAAAGGAAACTGACTAATATGAAGAAGAAAATGGCGTGGGCAGTCTGAAAAGTTAAGTATTTGGGGAATTAGTGGAAGGACTGAATAAATGGAAGGCGGAAATGATGTGGGGGAAAGAAACTT
>NC_051389.1:18937634-18940134 GCF_015228065.2 Penaeus monodon
CATGTAGAACAAATTGCAAACAGAACAACGAAGGGAAGTAAGAAAACATACGAATATGCCGGGGGCCTTTTCGCATTTACTGCTTCATCAGGGCATATAAGACATAAGAAGGATAAATCCGATATGCGAAGCTTAGCCTCGCCCGGTCTATACCCATGTGGGGAGCCCGGGCATAGAGGTATATATACATATACCGAGCGGTCAGGCCACGTTGGTAATTAAGTGTGCGACGACCTTGGCTATTTCGTGGCTCCCTGTTGTGGTGTTGAAGTTGTTAGTTATGTGTGTGAACCGCTTCTACCATCTTCCTTTGTCGTGGGGGCAGACCTTGTTTAATGATGGAGGCTTGGGACCACTTAGGGAGATGGCCGTCCTGTCTCACCTATGTATACCTTATCGCAGCCACCGCAAGGTATGCTGTACACCTGGCTACGAGGTCTGTTGTGGTCTGACCTCTTTTCCCTGACGATGTCTCCGATCTTCTTGCCAGAAGTGGTAGCTATCTTCATTGTGCGGCCCAACAGGGCCTCCAGGTGTTCTGTCAGCTGCGAGTATGGGATGAATATATATATATAATATATATATATATATATATATATATATATAATATATATATAATATATATATATATTACACACACATATATGTATATATATATATATATATATATATATATATATATATATATATATATATATATATATATATATATATTTTCATTCATTTAACGGTAGGTTCATGTCTGAGCCGCCGTGGTCACAGCATGATACTTAATTGTAGTTTTCATGTGGTGATGCTCTTGGAGTGAGTACGTGGTAGGGTCCCCAGTTCCTTTCCACGGAGAGTGCCGGTATTACCTTTTTTAGGTAATCATTCTATCTATCTTATCCGGGCTTGGGACCAGCACTGACTTGGGCTGGCTTGGCCACCCAGTGGCTAGGTAGGCAATCAAGGTGAAGTTCCTTGCCCAAGGGAACAACGCGCCGGTCGGTGACACGAACCCTTGAACTCCGATTGCCGTCGTGACAGTCTTGAGTCCGATGCTCTAGCCATTCGGCCACCGCGGCCTTGGTGATCATGGGCTTCCATGATTTTTTCTTGGCAATTTAGAGCGGTGGTTTGCCATTGCCTTCCGCCCGGTTTTTTTTTTTTTTTTTTTTTTTTTTTTTTTTTTTTTTTTTTTGAGGCACCATCTCTATTTACCTGGCACTGACATGGGCTGGCTTGGCCACCCAGTGGCTAGGCAGGCAATCGAGGTGAAGTTCCTTGCCCAAGGGAAACAACGTGCCGCCGTGAATCGAACCCTCGAACTCAGATTACCGTCGTGACAGTCTTGAGTCCGACGCTCTAACCATTCGGCCACCGCGTCCCCATATATATATATATATATATATATATATATATATATATATATATATATATATATATATATATATATATATATATTATAGGCCGTGGTGGCCGAGCGGTTAGAGCATCGGACTGAAGATTGTCACGACGGCAATCTGAGTTCGAGGGTTCGAGTCACCGGCTGGCGCGTTGTTTCCTTGGGCAAGGAACTTCACCTCGATTGCCTACCTGGAAAACGACATATCGCCTTGATAAAGTCACACGCAAGTGTCGTAGGGGAATCACCGCCGAGGCACAAACCGCGGTTGATTAGTAAGGGCATCCAATCAGGCAAGGGTGGCACTGCCATATATAACCTCTCAGTAATGAATTGAGAGAGGCCTATGTCCTGCAGTGGAATGAATGGCTGTTGAAAAAAAAAAAAAAAAAAAAAAAAAAAAAAAAAAAAAAAAAAAATATATATATATATATATATATATATATATATATTATATATATATATATATATATATAATATATATATATATATATATATATATATGTATGTTTATATATGTATACTAATGTATATATATGCATATATATATATATATATATATAACTATATATATATATATATATATATATATATATAAAGAGAATTGGTTAAAACTGTTTCTTTTACCGCTGTGTCAGTACACACACTTAAGAGAAAAACATTCAAGTCATCCCATGAACCTTAACATACACACACACACACACACATATATATACATTTGCATATGCATATGCACATGCACATTACAAGCAATGTACGAATTTGTGACTAGTGTTATCATTAATACTGCGTTCGACCTCCAACAACAAATTACTGAACTCACAAACTTTCAATCAACATGCATAATTAAGCAAAAGACGAGGCTATAAACGGCTTAATGCCTGCTTGCCAAAGTGTTCTGCACGCACTGAAGAGCAAAGAGAAACAGCGATGCAATGCCATTACCCGGTGCAAAGCCACATTACCAAGATCCATTTTACACACACTCACTAACGTTGGTCTTCGAGTCAGTATTGATAGAGCATTATCGAAGTTTCGGGCTCTTGAGTTTAGCTCATCCGAGAGCATATGCAATTTCGATGAAGAGGTAATACACTGAAAGTAGGTTATAAT
>NC_051389.1:18947634-18950134 GCF_015228065.2 Penaeus monodon
TATATATGTATATATAAATATATGTATAATGATATATATATATATATATATATATATATATATATATATATATATATTTTTTTTTTTTTTTTTTTTTTTTTTTTTTTTTTTTTTTTTTAACGGTAGGTTCATGTTTGAGCCGCCGTGGTCACAGCATGATACTTAATTGTAATTTTCATGTTGTGATGCTCTTGTCTATATATTATAGGCATATATATACACACAATATTATATATATATATATATATATATATATATATATATACATATATACATATATGTATATATATATATATATATATATATATATATATATATAATATATATAATATTATATATATATATATATATATATAAATTGTGAATATATATATATATATATATATATATATTATATATATATATATATATATAATTATATAATATATATATATATATATATATAATATATATATATATATATATATATACATATATATTTGTTTTTTCAACGGTATGGCTCTGTTTCGAGGGCCTGTGTCATGCTTGATTACTTTCTTCAGTTTCATGTTGTGATCTCTTGGAGTGAGTACGTGGTAGTCCCCATTCTTCCATGGAAGTGCGGTGTTACCTTTTTTTAGTAATCATTCTCTCTATTTATCCGGGCTTGGACACACTGACTTGGCATGGCTGGCCACCAGTGGCTAGGTAGGCAATCGAGTTGAAGTCCTTGCCCGAGGGAGACAACGTCCGGCTGGTGACTGAACCCTGAACTCAGAATTGCCGTCGTGCCAATCTGAGATCCGATTCTAACCACTCGGGTCATCGCGGCCTTATATAATTATGTGGTGAGTTGTGTGTATGTGTCTGTGTGTGTGTGTGTGTGTCAATATATTGTACATATGTATATATTACATATATATTGTGTGTCTGTGGGCGTTGTGTTCTTGTTGATTGATGTTTTAATATTATTTAAATACAATTCATGTATGAAATATATATATATATATATTATATTTTTTATATAATATATATATATATGATAATATAGATTATATATATATAAATATGTAGATGAATGAGGTTGAACCAGAATTTGCTAGTCATATTTTAGAGACTAATGATTTGAAAGTGGAAAGAATATATCATGAACATTTATGTAACGTGAGTATCTCGTGAATATAATACTGGAGAAATTGACCGAAAAACTTTCTCTTGTCATATTTCCAGTGACAATAATTGGTCCATGAAATAGCTGATGTCTAAGCAATAGGATGTTTTTTCGCAAAACCTGTGTATTGTTGATCATTTAAAATAGGTTAAATATAACACTTCATGTATTGATAAGATATTGAAATACTCCAACGTTTTTTTTTTGTTTTGTTTTTGTTTTTTAGATACATAATCATATAGAGATAGAGATAGAGAATTAGAGAGAGAGAGAGGGAAAGAGAGAAAGGAGAGAGAAAAGAGAGAGAGAGAGAGAGAAGAGATGAAGAGAGAAAGTAGAAAAGATGATGGGTGGTGTGGAGGCAAACAGACAGATAAAAAATATATCTGAGAACGAGAACGGTGATAGATAGGAAAACAATAAGGAAGATTTTGAGAAAAAAGTAAAAGAATAGCTAGAGATAAGTAGGATGAAAGGAAACTGATATTATTATTAATAAGTGAGCAGAATGAGTAGAAATCTAGAGTAGCAGAAGGGTGAAAGGACCTAAGTGAGAAAATAAGAGAATTGAAACCGGAATACAGATAACCAAAAGTACAAAATGTTCTTTTTCTGACACAACGATTGTTTACCGAAATATAATTCCTTCACAATTACGCCGTTTTTTTCGACTGCACAGTTAAAATCGAAAAATAATATGCGCACCCATTTTGAACGTCACTCACATGCAAATCGACACGTTTATAATGCTCTCTTCGTTCCATTATGTACCGATGACCTATGATAATTTGCAACATTTATCATGTGGAAAATTATTACAGTGGTGAATGATTCAGTCGTATTATTAATGATGTTTAAGATTAGGTGGAATGATTTGGCATCCTACATTTTAATATGTTTTACAATTCATTCACTGGTTTATTATACTACGGATCAAAGCATGATTTTGAGAAATAGTTTTCTTTCTAAAAATAGCCTCTAGTATCTTTAATGTTGATTAAATATATCATATTATTATTATTAGCTATGCATGCATATCTAATTATTGATATTATTATTATCATTTATAGTGATAGTGTATTTGCTTTGTTGTTGTTGTTGTTGTTACATTGTTATTATTACTATAGATTATTATTTATTATTACATATTATTGTCATGATCATCTATCTTATTATTATTATTATCATTATTATTATTATTATATATTCATTATTTATTATTATATTATTATATTATTTATTATTATTTATTATTATTATTACTTATTATTATATTACTATTATATTATTAGATACTATCATTATTATTATCATTTTCCATTTAATATCGTTATTGTTATATATTGTCAT
>NC_051389.1:18960248-18964209 GCF_015228065.2 Penaeus monodon
TTTTACAGGGGTCTTACATACAGAGCGAAGCCAGCAATAGAGACGTACCAAACATCACAAAAAAAGAAGAAATAAAAAGAGCGCTTAAAGGCATGAAAGAGGGAAAGCATCAGGGGAAGATGGAATTAGTGTACACCTTATAAAAGATGCAGGAGAAATTGCAACAGTGAAACTAACCAATTTTTTTACCAAGTGCCTTCTCAACGGGAAAAACTCCGAAAGCCTGGGAAAAAAGGGAACAATTATTTTGTTACGTATAAAAGGGAATGGAAATGATCTACAAAAAAACTACCTAAGCTCCTCTCAGTTTCTTACAAAGTTCACAAAAGTCATCACAAGATTTGCAAATGATATAATCTCTACAGTGAACCTGCAATGAAATATAGCCTTAATAAACGAAATGAATAGAGAAAGTCTGAAAATCGGACTTAGGATAAGCACGAAAAAGACTAAGATCATGTTCAACAGTCGAGTCCCAATTCGAAAAAAGATACAATACAGGCGAAGTGCTAGAAGTAGTGGACAAGTATATATACCTAGGGCAACTCGTACACATATAGCGAAGAGAAAATTAAGCGGGTATCAGTCTAGGCTGGAGTGCCTTGGCGAAAAACGTAGCATACTAAGAGGGCTCTTTGTTATTGTTTTAAAAAAAAAAATCTTTAACCCAAAGTGTCCTACCAGTTTATGACCTATGCATCAGAAAGGGACTACAACCAAATTACTGGAAAGGAAACTAATAGGTGCCCCGAGTGGGATGAAGTGGATGAGCGGGGAATTTGCCAAGAGATCCGGATGAGAGCGACGTGCATCAGGGAACAGGACAAAAATGGGAAAATATACTTAGGAGCATTAGAAAAAAATGGGAATGATCAGGTCATATTTTCGATGACAGGAAAACAGACGACAAAGAAAGTAACAGACTGGGTTATAAAAACATAAAGAGGCCAAGGCGGACCAGTGAAAAGTGGTGAGAATCCGAATATGCAATAATTTGGAACGTTGGGGTTAATTTATTTACCCCACAACAATACATTTATAAATACATGCACAACACACACCCACACACATCACACACACACATACCACCACACCCACACACACCAACACACACACACCACACACACACACACACACACACACAACACAATTTTATATAATATATATATATTTATTATTAATATATATGATAATATTATTATATATAATAATATTGTATGTATATAGATGTATACATTAAGAAATATTAAATACTATATATAGAATATGTAACCCCACACACACACCCCACACCACACACACAATATATATATATAATATATAATATATTAATATATATATAAATATTTTTATATATAGGCCGCGGTGGCCGAGTGGTTAGAGCATCGGACTCAAGACTGTCACGACGGCAATCTGAGTTCGAGGGTTCGAGTCACCGGCCGGTGCGGTTGCCCTGGGGCCAAGGAATTCACTTCGATTGCCTACCTACCCAAACTGGGGGGCAAGCCAGCCTAAGTCAGGGACGGTCCCAGAATTGGGTAAATAAGAGATGGTGACTCGATAAAAAGAAGAAAAAAAAAAACACCGGCGGAAGGCAACGGCAAAAACCACCGCTCTAAATTGCCAAGAAAATCAGGAAAATCCATGATCGCCAACGCATGTAGGACAGAAAAAAAAAAAAAAAAAAAAAAAAAATAATAAATATTATAGATATTATAATATATATAATTTTTAATTATTATATTAAAATTTTATTAAAATTTTATATATATATAAATAATAATAATATTTAATAATCTAATCATCTATTATATCTATAAATTATATTATGATTATAGATATTATTTTAAAATTATATAAAATATATATATATATATATAATAAAATTTTGTTGTGTTTGTGTTGTGGTGTGTGTGTGTGGTACATTATAATATATATATATATATAAATAATAATATATATATATAATATATATATATAATATATTAATATATATTATATTATAAATATATAGATAATATATTAATATATATATATATAATATAAATTTTATAAATATATTATATATATATTATACATATATAATATATAAAATTAATTAAATTTTATATATATATATAAAATATATTATTAATATATTAATAAATATATATATATTTTATTTTGTGTTTGTGGTGTTGTGCGTGTTTTGTTTGTGTTTGGTGTACATATATATAAATATATGATAATAATTATATATATATATATATATATATTATATATATAATATAATTTTATATATAATATTATTAAAATAATATATATATATAATATGTATGTATATTTTTTGGAGATATATATGAAATAATATATATATATATATTAATATATATATATAATAATAATAATTTTTTAAAATATACTAATATATATATAATATATATATAATTAATATCAAATTTTTATAATGATAAACATATAATAATAAGGGTTTTAACAAAATATAATATATGATAAACATATATAAAAATTTTTATTATGTATATATATTATTAATTTAAAAAGTTATATACAATATTTAAATGATATATACAAATAATATATGTTAAACATAATAAAATTATGTATATATCATTATAATTATCATAATTATATGATATAATATATATATATAAAATATAATATAATTAATATAATATATATAATATATATTATTATATACATACACAAAAAATATACATACATATTTATATAATATTATATAATATTATATTATATTATTATATATATATATACATTAAATATATGTATGTAGTAATTTTTTGTGTAGTATAATATGAATTTTTATTATATTTATATTATATATATATAATATATATATAATAATTATATATATAAACATTAAAAATAAAATATTAAATATGTTTTATACTAATTATAAAGTACCGCAACACACACACACACACGCCACCACACACACAACCCCGATATATATTATAATAATAAAAAATAATATATAAATATATAATATAAAAATTAAATTTTTTAAAAAATAAAGGAAAAATATAATTTTTTAAATTGGTATATAATAAATTATATATATATATATAAAATGATAAATATAAAAAATTATTATATATATATATATATATATAATATATAATAAATATAAAAAATAATATAATATAATGACAAAACCACACAACACCCAAACCCCACACAAAATTTTATATATATATATATTATAAAATAATATTATAATATAATATATTATATATTTATATAAGAGATAGAAGATAGAAGAGTAAAATTTTTAATATGTATAAATATATAAATTTTATTAATATATATATATATACATAATAATTTTAAAATATATATATAAATAGATTATATATATATATTTTTTTTTTTTTTTTTTTTTTTTTTTCTGTCCACAAAGGGCGTTTGGGGATCTGGATTTTCCTGTTTTTTTGGCAATTTTGAGCGGTGGTTTCCGTTGCCCTTTCCCCCGGTTTTTTTTTTCTTTTTTTTTAGAGTCACCATTCTTTTTTACCCCAAATTTGGGGCCGTCACGACTTGGCTGGCTTGCCAAACCCGTGGCTGGTAGGCAACGAAGTGAAGTTCCTTGCCCCAGGAACAAAAGCACCCCCCGGTGACTCGAACCCGAAATCAGATTGCCCCTCGTGACAGTCTGAGTCGATGCTTAACCACCGGCCACCCCGGGGCCCAATATATAATTTTATATATATATATTATATATATAAATTATATATATATATAGTGGGTGTGTGGTGGTGTGGTGTGTGGTTCATATATATGATTATATAGATTTTTAATTTTTTTATATGTATACTCATATATACATAATATATATAATATATTATATTTATTATATATATATATATATTAATATATATATAATTTATATAAATATGGTGTGTTGTGTGTGTGTTGTGTGGTGTGTGTGTGTGGTGTGTGT
>NC_051389.1:18987510-18990010 GCF_015228065.2 Penaeus monodon
TTATTATTATTATTATTATTATTATTATTATTATTGTTACTATCATTATCATTATTATCATTATTACTATTATTATTATTATTATTATTATTATTATTATTATCATTATTATTATTATGTTTATCATTATTATCATTTTATTATTATTATTATTATTATTATTATTATTATTATTATTAATATTATTATATTATTATAATTGTGCATATCGTTATTGTTATTTTGATTAAGTCGATCAGTATCATCATCATGAATATTATTATTCTCATATTCATTTATTTATTAGTATTTCTTTGTTGTTATTATTATTATCAATCATATGACTGTTGTTATTATTATTATTAATATTAGGTTTGGCAGTAGTAGTAGTAGTAGTATTCTATTATCATTATCATTTTATTGTTACTATCATTATCACTATAAATATTCAACATTATTACTATAATTAAGAGGATCCTTACCATCAACATCAATATCATAGTTGTGTTTTTTTTTATTATCATTATTATCTTTCATATTATTGTTATTAACACAAATAATAGTAGTTGTGTTAGTCGTATTATTATTATTATATTATCATTATTATCTTTGTTATAAGGATAGATAAATAGATATAAACATACACAAAAACACACACACACACACACAAACACACACACACACACACATACACACACACATACACACACACACACATACACACACACATACGCTCTCACACACACACAAATTTTCAGAAACATAAATACATTCTCACGCACATCCGTACACATCGTGCGTATGTTATCCTGTACGCACTGAATCACACATGGAATGATATGCATATTGAAATCTAAGGTGAAGACTCACGATTTCAATATATTTCTTTGTATAAGACACACACCCAAAAATAATAACTTCAGTCAGGTTTAATCAAATACAAATAATTGGATCTCGACCCTGCATCCTTTGAATTGTCTATAAATTGAGCCGAATCCAATAACCGTAATCTTTCATTGAAATAATTATTTATTCTGTTGGTCCTAATGCCGGTCCTCGCGTCCAAGCGCTCGCTCAGCACATATATTCTCTCACGGCCAAGCATTTCCTATTCTCTGTGTCTCTGTCTGTCTCGGTTTCTCATTCTCACTCTCTGTCTGTCTGCTTGCCTCTGTCTCTGCCTTAGCTTCTGTCTCTGTTCCTGCCACTGTCTTTGTCTGTCTGTCTGTTTGCCGGCCTCTCTCTCTCTCTCTCTCTCTCTCTCTCTCTCTCTCTCTCTCTCTCTCTCTCTCTCTCTCTCTCTCTGTCGATGATGGTAACACGAGAGCTCTATGTTGTGATACAGTGGAAATTGCCATTTGATGATTTGATGTTTTCAAATAATGCCATGATTCCGTGAAATCATCAACACATTTTTGTTCTAAAAATGAATAGCTCTTTCAGTTAACTTATGCAGAAAAACTGTCTTCATGAGCTCTCCATCAGTAATTAGTTTCATGTCATATTCATGTATTCAGTGGTGCAGGCTCATCTGCACTATGTATTGATATTATGATTACATACATCGCATGAGAAACTAAAATTAATGTGTTTCTTAATCGGGCAAGAAATGCATGACATCCACGCAAGATTGGCTTAGTTGTCCTTATTACGATATCAGTTCTGAAGATATTGGTTAAGACATAAGTTGATTTTCTGTGATGCTGAGCTGAAACCTGTTGTTTACTTTCTTCGCGATGGAAATACTGTATACAGCTGGATAAGTTATTTGAAAGGGTATTAGAAATGAAGGCATTTTTGGTATATATATCATTTGTGTGTCTATATATCATTTGTATATTTTTGAAAATACAAATAATCCTTAGGGTAGTCAACAAACTGGTGATGATGAAAATGTCAGATATTTAAGTAAGATATCAGTAAATATAAAATGAAGGACTGCAGTACAATGTAACCAGTAACATCAAAAAAAAAAATCTTTTCCAAAACAATTACCAACATGTGTGACCACCTGCAAAAGGCATCATGTCAATATCGTGGCCATACAGAAACATATACGCACACTCTACAATTATCTTTATAGCTCAGTGCTGAAAATTGACTAATGATTGGACAAAATCATTCTACCAGATATTTTAATGACCACTCGCTGAATATCCCGTCATTTTGCCAAAAGCAAGAAAACAATATTTACATCGAAAAGGGTCGTAATGATGACTAAAGTAAGCTCATCTAACATAAAATAATGTCTTATTTAATCTAACATACTAATTTAGCCTGGTCTAACCGGACACTATCCACATTCAGATAACCTTCCTTCCGTGATACTGAATATAGTTATTCGAGGTACCCCTTTTAAATTCCTTAATGAGTTATTATTTACTACAAGGCAATTCTTTTGTAGCGTTGAAGACCCGGCGTGATGAAATGCGGTACTTACCCAATGTTGAAGTTATCATCAAAGACCAATGACACTCGAAGAGAGAGAGACACAGGGAGAGAGAGAGAGAGAGAGAGAGAG
>NC_051389.1:19002510-19013486 GCF_015228065.2 Penaeus monodon
GACACATAAACCTGATTTACTACAGAGCCCTACAAAGGATTCCCGGGGTCTCCTACACCGTTTGGGTTTTTTTAAACCCCCTTGAGGATAGCCGATCCAAAATGGTAGGAGAATGAGGAATTTTTGGGGAAAGTTTAAATTTTAAGTCTCACAAAGGGTTCCTGGCTGTAAAGAACCCCCCAAATTTTCCCCCCCTTGGACTAATCAAGTCAGCTGGTTTTGGTGGGTTTTTGGGGAAAGGGGGAGAGTTTCTGAAGAAGAATTCAGAGAGAGTTTTTCTTCACACTTTTCCCTAAGTCCCCAATGCAGATGCAATTATACAGATTTTTTTAAAAATCTAAAAGGGTTTGGGTTTTTGGGCAGCAGCGGCAGAAGGAAAACTACATCTGGCAGTTTTTCTCTAAAATCCCCCATCTTCCTGCAAAAGTTACATGCCACCCTTTTGCGCGGGTTAAAAAATACTAAAATTTTAATTCAACCTTTTCGGGTTTGAAATCTGTTTTTACTTTTCGTTTTTGCCTTGCAAGCAATCCGTATGGGGGGAATTTTAAAGTTTTTGGTTTTTCATTGATGTAAACCCAAAAAAAGATAATTTCTGATTTTGGTTCCCCAGCAATGTTGGTACCCGGGGGAATAAATCGAGAAAAACAAAAGGCCAAGGCAGTGCCACTCAGCCTTTTTTTTTCCCTCTTTTTTTCCTCTCCCAAAACCCCCAAAAAACCCCTAGCAAAAGGGTTTTTGTTTTTTGTGATAGTGGGGGGGGAACCCGGGGGGAGGCAAAACCTCTAGAAAAAAACTGCAGAGATTAAAGAGGGATTTTTGGCTTTGGGGGAAACCAAAACCACCCCCCCCCAAACCAAAGGTAGTTTTTTAACAAGCCCTAATAATGGGGCCCAAAAGAGACTGACTCTGTACCGATGATGGCTAAAAGTCAAGCACTTTGTGAGGGATTTCCCAAAACCATTAACTGTCCGCACATTTAGTGGAAATATGTGCAACATTTCCCCAATCAAAGACGTATGTACTTTTTCTCCCCTATACACTGAAAAAAGGGATTTTTGGGGGGGATTGTGGCATAAGAAAGGGTTTTTTTATTTTTCCTTAGGGAGGCTAATATTTTCATAAAATTTAATTATGCATATTTTTTTTATGCAAAAACTTTTATATACTTTTCAGCATAATATTTATGCTTTTTATTTTTTTTTAAAATATTTTTTTTTTTTTTGTAAGATATTTTTTTGATAGATTTTTAGTTTTTGTATTCTAAATTAAATTTTTATCAACAAGGTGTTCGCCGCATTGAAACCCTTTGCTGTTTTTATGCAGCAGATAATTGTAAATTTAAACAAATCAATCCCCCTTTCCTCTTCTCTTTTTTGCGTAACCTCAACCTCGCCCCACCTCATCCCCCCCTTCCCCTAGCAAAAAAGTGTCCTTTTATCCTCATCCTTACCTCCTCTCCCCCCGGGTTTTGGATGAAAATCCCGCCCCCTGCGTCCCCCGCCCCACCCGTGGTTTTTTGCTCACGCTAAGTGATTGACCCCTATGCCCGGGGGCGAAAAACCAAAGATTGGCACGAGGGCCCCCCTCTCCGGCCTTTTTTCCTCCTTTCCTCCCCCTGTCCCCCATGCCCTCAACTTTTTTTTCCACAGGTTTTGGGTTAAGCCCCGACTCTTTTTTTTCTCTCACCCAAAACATCTTTTCGATTTCCCCCCCTTAAAAACCTTCCCCTCCCCCCGTCTTCTTCCCCCCCCACCATAAAATTTTTTTTTTTTTTTAACTTTTCCCCTTTCCTTTTGGCCCCAGTTTGTTCATCGCCAGCACCGGCGTGGGGAAGGGGCGGCCTACCCTCCCCCTCCCGGGGGCCCTGACCTGACCAGGACCCCGCATAAAGCTTTTCCTTAGACATCGTCCCCCCGATTTTCCCTTTTTGTCTGTCAAATCTTATTAATATAAAAGTCCGCCGTTTTAAAAAGTAAACACTACCCCCGGGACCAAATTTTACAAAAATTTTTTAGCCTTTTACAATCTGGGACAGCAGTGCTGTTGCCCTCCTTTGAATAGGTCTAACATGACCTTCTGGGAGGGTCCCCTGGGAATGAGATTCATTTTTGGGATGGAATATCGTCCTTCCTGGGGGATCCCTTTTGGAAGACTGCAAAGGGAGAGTCCTCTCCTTTCGCAAAAATGGGAAGTTGTATATAATTTCGGGGTGGGAGCCCTACTGAAGAAAAGGGCACTGGGTTTTTGTTCCCCCTTTCCCGGGGCCCAAAAACCCCAACTATTTAGCTACCCTCTCGCCTTTTGGGGGGATGTTTAGGGTCACGTTACATAAATTCAACTATTTTTCCCATGTACTTCAAAATATCAAGATCCTGATTGATACCCATCATTGGTCTTTCACATAGGTTTTTACTATATAAAAGCTTTCAATTTAAACCCGGTAGGGTTTTCCTTAAATGGTTTTAGGAGGACTTTTTTCCCCCTTTTTACCGGGGTTTGGGGGCTCGGAACCCCTTACGATTCCCTTGTTGGGCCCTTTTGGAAATTGGGAAAGGGTTTCCCGAGTTTACCCATGTATGTTCCAGAGGGGAAAGGCCAAAAAAGGGGGGGGGGGGGGGATTGCGTAGGGCGTCAAGGGGGAAAAGCTAATCTTTGTTTAAAATTTTAGTAAATCAAAACCCAAAATTTAAATTTTTTTTCATTTTTCGCCCTTTCCCCCCCCCATGGATCCAACGAGGGGAATCCCATAAATTTTTGGGGGTCAAATCTCCCAACAAAAAACAGGGGTTTAAAGAGGAAATATCACAGCCACTATTACATACGAAAGGCAGTTCAGGACCTATGGCTACCCACTGAATGTCCCCCCTTGACCCTAGCCTATTTGACCACCATTTTTAAATTTACCGGGGCCCTTTTTTAAGCCACCCATCTAACCCCGAAAAAAAAGGGCCAAAGGGTGTGTTCTAGCTGCAGGGGACAGTGTTTCAGGGATCACCCAACCCCCAGGGCTCCTGGCCCTGGTAATAAGGGGTGGGCCCCACGGGAAACACACGGGGGAGTTCTCCCCGATCCAAGGAAAGGAATGAACCAGGGGGGGTGCACCATCCCCCCTCATAGGCCTTGGTGCCCAAATGCCATTTTTTTTCTCATCCCTCACCCGGTGCCCCCCCCTAATGGTTTTCCCCCGGTTTCCCGGGTCACCAGGGTTGTTGATTGATTATTCAAAATTTTCTGCCGCGTCCCCACCCAAGGTCATTAGCGGCGAATACCTTGTTAAAATAAATTTTTAAAAATGGTTTTAAAAATTTAAAAAACATCAATAAGCTTTTAAAAAACATTAAAAAATTAAAATCAAGCATAAATATTATACTCTAAGTGTATAAAATTATTGCTAACATTAACATAATTAAATTTTATTAAAAAAATTACTCTCCCTAAGGAAAATTTAAAAACCCTCTATTCCAATCCTCCCCCCTACATTTTTTTTTAGTGTATTGGGGAACATACATAGTCTTTGGGGCTAAGAATGTTGCACATCCTTCCACTACATTGCATTGTTAAGGGGGTCTTGGGATCCCTCGGGTCACCAGATCATTTTGGGCCTCAATCCCCCCCCCCCGGGGCAAGGGGGCTTCCGTTGGGGGGAAGAGGGGGGAAGGAGTTAAAAAAGGGATAGGGCCTCTTAAGGGGGTTTTTTTTATTTGATTTTTAAAAAAAATTGCTTTAGTAACAACCACCATAAAAAAATTTCTTAAAAAATAGGGGGAAACCAAAAAGAAAAGTAAAAAACTAAAGAACGTAAAAAAAATTTTTGGAAAAACGTCCAAGAAAAAAAATTGGAAAAAACCCAATTTTTCCCCCCACACCCGCGCTCCGAGGGGAAAAGGGGGGGGAGGGTTTTCCGACCTTTGGGGGGGGGTTGGTTTTATATAAAAACCCAACCTAATTTAACAATTTAAAAAATAAAAAAAATAAAAAAACGAAAAAAAAAAATGAAAGATTTTAAAAAAAGGGAAAGGGGGGGACAAAAAAAAATTTGCTGCTCCCCGCTGGCCCCCACCCCTTTGGGTCACGGGGAAACCGGGCCAGGTCCCTCCTTCTTGAAGGGGTTATTTCCCCAAAACAAAAAAAAAGAGGTTTTAGTTGTTGTTTTACATAGCTCCTGCCCCGGAAGGGCACGCCCCCGGGCAAACTGGCGGCGGCCTCTCTCCGGGGGCGGCTTCCCCGCCCCCCCAGGGATGTTTCTCGCTGGCCGGGCCCCTGAAAGGGGGCCGTTCCTGGCCTCGCCCGGCGTGAGAATTGCAATTGCCCCCCGAGGTTCTGTGGCTTGGCACCACGGCGGGAAAAAACTGGGTTCACCGAGTCAGCCCCCACTACACCTTGAGCGAGTCGGCATTAGTCGACACGGCCGGCTCCCCTCAGGGCTACCCGGGAGGCTAGCTTCATATTGGCTTTCCTTAGGGGGTCGAACACTTCTCATGGATCCGGGACGACAAAATTCCCCCCCGCCCATGCATAGATCCATCTTGTCTTTATTCTGTTGGGCCCCTGTACTTGTGTGCGTTTGTATGTTGTGGTGTGGGTGGGGTGTGTGTGAAGGGGTGTGAAAGGGCTTTAAACGGGTTGCAGTTTGGTGTAAAGGGCAGAAAATCTAATGTCCACGCCACTTAAATGGGTCAGCTGATGCTGACTCACTTTTCATGGCGTTTAACTGCCCCCGGGGAACCGAGGGCGCGGGCGGTCCAGCCGCATCCCCCCCCGAGGTTCGGGAGGGACTCCCCAGCGAGGGAAAAGGGAATTTTTTGGGGTTTGGGGACCAATTCCCGATGCTTCCTTTCCCCCAGGTTCTCCTACAGGAAAACGGGGGCCCGTGTCCCCAAAAGGGACAGGGGGGGGAGGTCCCCCCCCGCTCCGACCTCGAGGGTTGATTTGGAGGTTATCCCCCTATCGGAGTCCCCCCCAATGGGTCGTCGTGGGGAAACAGGGGGTGCGGTGGGCATCGGGGCAGTGGGGCTTTTTTTGGGGAGGTGGGGGGAATCTACAAAACTAATATGTGCTGGAACTGCTGGCGAAAATGGTCCAAAAAGGGGGGCACACTGAACAATTTTATATTTTTTGTGGTTAGAGCCGAAAGGGCAGAACCCCTTTTGTCTCGGGGGCCAAACCCCCAGTAAAACGCCCAAATTCCAAAATCTTTGCATTTTTAAATTTTAACTCTCTACCCCCAAAATTAAAACCCCCATCTTCAAAATAAAGGGAAATGTGATAAACCCAAAGTTAGCACAAAAGGCTAAGGGCTTCTTTTTGTGTGGATGTTAAAAGTCCCCTTTAAGAAAAACCCACACAAATCCTTGGGCCTAGAGGTCCTGAAGGCCCGATATGAGGGCCCGGTCACCTCGGGATAAATATGACCGTTCCCCTGCCCGGGAAGCGAAGAAAGCTGGGGAAGCGGGGGGCAAGGTAGGTCCCGGTCCCGTCTGCTACATTGTACAATATATATATTATATTTAAAATATAATATATATATTAAAATATATTATATATATATAATATATATTTTTGTGTTTTGTGTGTGTGTGGTGTGTTGTGTGTGTGGGGTTGTGTGTGTGTGTGGTGTTGGTGTGTGTGGGGTTTTGGGGTTGTGTGATTTGGGGAAGTCCAGGTGATGAAAAATTTTTCACACACACACACACACCCCCTAGTATGCACACCGATCCCGCCCCCACCACGCACGCACACACGCACACACACCCACACACACACACATACACATACACTAAATACCATCACATACACCTATACATTACATTACATTTAACAAAAAAACAACAATACACTACCATACACATACACATACACATACACTACACAACACATACCTCACCAAAATACACCCTCCAACACAACCCCCCACACACCCCACACACACACACCACCACACACACCACCCCCAAAACAAACCCACACACACTTATTATGAGTTGGTGTTTTTTTTCTCTCCCTCTCCTCTCTCTCCTTTATATATATATATATATATATATATAAATTTTAATATATTTTAATATATTTTATTAAATTAAAAATTTATATATTAAAAAAAAATTAAATAATTTTTGGGGGTGGTTTTTTGATCAAAAAATTTACTAAATTTTATATATAATATGCAAATTTATTTAAATAAAATTAATATTTATTTTAATATTATATAATAAGTTTTAAAATTATATATTATATTATATTATATATATTTTTTTGTGTGTGTTGTGTGTGGGTGTGTTGTGTTGTAGTTTGTGGGTGTGTGGGGTGTGTGTTTTGTGTGTGGTTTGAGTGTTGTGTGGTTTTTGTGTTTGGTGGGAGGGGTTTTTTTTTTTTTGTTTGTTTTTTTTTTGTTTACCCCCACACCACCACCCACAACCACACACATATCCTTGTCTTCTTCAAAAATTTTTTAAAATATTAAATTTAAAACTATGGTATTATATAAAATTTTATTATATATAATTTATATTTTATAATTTATATTTAAAATTAAATTATAAAATTAAATTTTTTAATATAAAATTTTTTTTTTATAAGCATAATAATAAAAATAATATATATATATTTTAATATATATATATATTTTATTTTTATATTTATTATATTATAATATTTTTGTGTGTGTGTGTGTGTGGTGGGGTTTGTGTTGTATTTATGTTTGTGTGTGTGTTGTGTGGGTGGTGTGGTGTGTTGGTGTTGCGTGTGTATGTGTTGTGTTTTTGTGGGTGTGGTGTGTGTTGTGTGGGTGTTGTGTGTGTTGTGGGTTGTTTTGGTGGGGGTGTGTTGTGGGGTGTGGCACGCGCACACACCAACGCAACACACACACTATCTGTCTATCTATCTTCTTATATGTATGTAAATATATATCCTATGCTTTTTATATATATTTTTTATATTTATATATATAAAAATATATAATATATATATATATATATATATATATATAATTTTCTGTGCTATACCACGACCCCACACAACACCACCTTTTCCCCACATGAATTTTTTTTCCAATATTTGGGTCTGATTAAAAATTAATCCCCAATTCTCCTATGAACTACGAAACGCTTTAATCTGCTGTTGTTGCTTTGCTTCGGGGTTTCAAAAGGGCCTTTAGGGTGGCTTAATTTTGCTTTTTAGCCATTGAAAGGAAATTTTCTATGTATTAAAAAGAAAACAGCCCAGTAAGACGGAAATACTTGTACATTTTTGAAAAATTTAGAGTTCCTTTTTTAGACGAAAATAAATCCATTTTGGTTTTTTTATTATTTTGAAGAAAACTTGTAGAGTTTTTGAAAAGTTGACTTTTTTATACTTTTCTATGCTGTTTTTTTTTCATCTCAATATCAAAAGTTTACTATTTTGTCCCGTGTCTTTATGATTTGTTGGGCATTTTTCTTTTTCTCCCAAAAAAATCTTTATAAATCCCCCACCCCCCCCCCCCCCGTCTTCCCCTCCGAGGGGAAAAAAAAATGTGATTCCGCTTTTTTCCAAGGAAGGTATGGCGAAAATTTTTTACCGCAAGATTGGGGTTTTTCGAAAAAAATCTTCTTTTTATAAAATAAATACTATGCGATTGGAAAAAAAATAATATTCCCAAAAAAAAAGAGGTAACTTTTTTTTCTCTTTTTCCCCTCCCCTTCCTAATGTACCTGTTTTTTTTCTTTTTTACTGTTTTTTCCATCTGTGATGGTGATCCTTCCGTCTTTAACAATATTTTTTTTAGGTATTTTCTTTTTGCACACCTTGGGCATGAGCAAAACGTGGCAGGGGATTTACCATCCTCGTCGTTTTTTTTCCTCTCTCTAAAACCCAAAAGGCGCCGCTCTCTCGTTTTTATTCCAAATTAATCTTTACTGATATTAAGTTTTATTATATTCATATAGTCCTAATTTATTAATTTTCCAAAATTACGTTAAAAGTTCTTTTGCTTTTAATACGACCAACAGGAAGAAACACTACTCCTGGAGAAGGGCCGATGTTTTACAACCTCGCTCTTTCTCCCCGAAAAAAAGCTATAAAAATCATTAGCTAATCAACAATTTAAACCTTTTATCCAAAAAAATTTTTTCTTGAATTTCATTATATTCAAAAATTTTTCTACATGTCTCGTAGGTGTGTGTGTGTGTTTGTGTGTGTGTTTTTGTGTGTTTTGGTTTTTGTGTGTGTGTGTGTGTGTGTGTGTGTGTGTGTGTAATTTTTTTTGTGTGTGGTGGTTGTGTGGTTGCGCGTTTTTGTATTTATGTGCGTGTTATATATTTATTTTAATTTTTTAAATATATTTTTTAATATAATATATAATATATAAACCAAAATTATTAAAATATATATTAAATATTTATATATATATATATTTATATTATATAACATTTCATATATAATATATATAATTTATATATAATATATTATATATTAATAATATAAATATTATAAATAAAAATTTAAAAATATATATAATTTTATATTTTAAAATTAAAAATTTTTATATATAATATAAAAATATATAATATTTTTAATTGTGGTGTGGTGTGTTGTGTGTGTTTTTGTGTGTGTGGTGTGTGTGTTGGGGTGTTGTGTGCGTTGTATGAAACTTTCATGTTGACAAAAGTAAAAAGGGTTAAAAAAAAATGAATATCTTCAAATACAAAGGGTTTATTTGCCGGTTTTTGATTTTATTTTTCTGACGAAAATTAAAAAGAAAATGGTAATACATCGCCTGTATTGTGAAGTTTTTCATTTTCATTCTACCTTTTTTTTAAAAATAAATAAAAAAAAATTTAAAAAATATATATTTATTATATATATTTATAAAATATAATAATTATATATCTTTTTTTGTTTTTGTGTGTGTGTGTGTGTGTTTTGTGTGTGTGTGTGTGTGTGTTGATTATTACTATTATTCATTAAGTGGGTTTTATATAAGATTAAATTAACTTAAAACCTATCAAAGTGATCAAAGGGTTTTCCCCTACAAAGCTGAAGCAGGAAGGTAAAGTTTTGCCCAGTATATCAATTTTTTCTCGGACATAAAGGGCCCCTAAAAATAAAACCTATGAAAACTGATAGACATGCAACAGGATAAGATGCAGATCATACTATACAACCAACGCGTGGATGAAAATGTAAATATTATCTAGACTGGAAATGACAAAAATAACACAACCAACCTGGAAAAATCATCTTGTGATTTCTTGGCTAGGATCTGATGCTCCGGCAGAAATAAACCGGGCAAACTGTTACAAAGCCATCAGACACCCACACCACACACACACATACCACACTCATAACACCAAAACACCCCACCCACCACCACCACACACACATACACAAAAATTCACACCTGCACCCACACCACCCACCACCAACACACAAACACAAACCCAAAAACCAAAAACACACACTTATATTATATATTAAAATATATATTTATATATATATATTTATTATTTTAATATATTTTTATATTGTATCTTAGCACCGTATGATTTTAAATGCATACAACTACAATACCACACAACCACACAAATATATTATAAATATATATATATTATATATATATATATATAAATATTTTATATTATATAATATTATTTTTATATATTTATATATATGGGGGGAAGCAAGGGGAAAAACCACCGCTCAAAATTGCCAAAAAATCAAAAAATCCAGATCGCCAACGTCCTTTGGGACGGGCCTTGAAAAGAAAGAATATTTTAATTAATATATATTAATTATATTTTAATAATATATATAAAAATATATTAAAATTATATGTCTCACACTCCACACACACAACACACACACACACACCAAAAAAAAATATATTATTTTATTATATATATATTAAAATATATATATAATTATAAAAATTATATATTATAATTTTTTTAAAGGGTGGGGAAAAATAGTACTCCTCAAAAGGACAAAACACCCCAACACAAATACACACACCCCCAACACACACACACCCCCACACACACCCACACAAACAACCACACAACACACACATATTTTTATATATATATATATTTTATATATATATATATATATATATATATTTTTTTTTTTTGTGTGTGTGTGTGTGTGGTGTGTGTTAAAACACACACAACACACACACCACACACACACACACCACCACACACACAAAAATATATATATATTATATATATAAATTTTTATATATAAAATTAAATTATATATTATTTTTATAAAATTAAAAAAAAAAAAATTTTTTTTATTTTTTTATATATATGTGTGTGTGGGTGTGAGTGTTGTGTTTGTGTGTGTTTTTGGGTGTTTTTTTGTGTTTTTGGGTTTGGTGTTTTTGTGTGTGTGTTTGTGTGTATGTTGGGGGTGTGTGTTTGTGTGTGTGGTTATGTTGTGTGTGTGTGTGAATGAAAATAACGCTTTTTTCTAAACTTGCGCCCCCATCTCCTCCTTCCTTGTACGTTTTCCTCGACTAATTTTGAAGTAAAAAACACGGTAAAAACTGCTAAACTTTTAAATTTCCTTTTTCATTAGCCATTTCAAAACTGTACTCTGGTCATATTCTTTTATTGGGAGAAGAACTCATTTCTTTTACTTCTTATTTCCTCCTTTTTTAGTCTAAAGAAGCTCCCTTTTTTTTTAAAACTTTTTTTTCTACACCCTTTAAAACTGGAAAAACTGTGGAAGGGGGGTTTCACCCCTTTTCAAAAAAATGTTTTATTTTTTTCGCTTATATCGTCAAACTTTTTTGATTAGTTTTGGGCAGTTTTATATAATTAAAAATATATATATATATATATATATATATTTATATATATATATTTATATGTACTTCTTTTCGGGAGGTTCGTCTGACCCCGTGGACACCTGATCTTAATTTAGTTTTTCATGTTTTGATGCTCTGGATGTACGTGGTAGGCCCCATTCCTTTTTCCCCGGAAGTGGGGCCC
>NC_051389.1:19013586-19027378 GCF_015228065.2 Penaeus monodon
GGGGCCAAAAATTAACTGTCGACATGTAGGGAAATGTGCACTCCGATCAGAGTATGTACTTGTCCCCCATTAACTAAAAATGTATGGGGAGAGTGACATAGAAGGTTTATTAGTTTCCTTAGGGAGGCTAATATTTTCAAAAATTTAATTATGCATAATATTTATGCAATAACTTTATATATACAGCATAATATTTAGCTTTGATTTTTAATATATTTTTTTATTTGTAAGATATTTATGAAGATTTTTAGTTTTAGATATTCTAATATTTTATCTAACAAGGTTTTCGCCGCTATTGACCTTAGCTGTTGATGCAGCAGATAATTGTAAATAATAAAAATCAATCCCCCTTTCCCTTTCTCTCTTTTGTGCGTAACCTCAACCTCGCCCACCTCATCACCTTCCATAGCAGAAGTGTCCTTCATCCTCATCCTTACCTCCATATCCCGGTTTCGGAGACATCTGCCGCCTGCGTCCTCGCCGACCGTGATTTCGCTCACGCTAAGTGATTGACGCTATGCCAGGGCAGCGAACACCACAGATGGCACGAGGCCCCCCTCCCCGGGCCTTTATCCTCCTTTCCTCCTCCTGTCAGCTATGCCTCAACTTTTATTCCACATGTTGGCTTAAGCCCCGACTCTTTTTCCTCACTAAATATCTTTCGACCCCCCTTATCCTTCCCCTCTCCCGTCTTCTTCTCCCCCACCATAATGTTTTTTTCTTTTAACTTTACCTTACCTTGGGCCCTCAGTTAGTTCATCGCCAGCATCCGGCGTGGTAAGGTCGGCCTAGCCTCCCCCTTTCCGGGTGCCCTGACCTGACACAGGACCCGCAAAACCGCTTTACCTTAGACATCGTCTCGTATTCCCGTTCTGTCTGTCAACTTTTATTAATATAGAGTCACGCCGTTAACAAGTATCACTACCCCTGCAGCCATTGTACAATTTCATAGCCTTTACAATCTGGTAGCAGCAGTGCTGTTGCGCCCTTTTTGAATAGGTCTAACATGACCTTCGGGGAGCTCTTGGTAAGTTTAGATATATTTTGGGATGGAATATCGTCACTTTCCCGGGGCAGTCTTATGGAAGAGCTGCAAAGCAGAGTCCATCTCCTTGCGCAAAATGGCAAAATTGTATATAAGTTCTGCTGCAGTCTACTGAAGAATGACACTGGGTGTTGTTTCCCGTTTCCCGGTGACGAAACCTCAACTATCAGGCTACCATTCCTTGTGGGGGTGATGTGAGGATCACGTTTACATACTTCAACTATTTCCCATGTACTTCAAAAATATCAAGATCCCTGATTGATACACATCATTGGTCTTCATACTAGGGTACTTACTATATGAAATGCTTTCAATTTACCAGGTAGGATTCCTTAGTGGATTTAGGAGGACTTTTCCCCTTCTTACCCGGTTGGGAGTCGGGAACCATTTCGATTCCCCTTGTTGCCCTTTGGAAGTTGGAAAGGTTCCCCGAGTGACAACATGTGATGTTCCAGAGGAATGGCCAGGGATTGCGTAGGTCGTCAGGGGGAGAGCTAGATTTTGTAAATTTGTAGTACTCATACAAATTAGAATCTTCATTCCTCGCGCTCCCACCCAACCATGGAGTCCAACGAGGGGAATCTATAGTTGGGGCTCAAAATCTCCCAACAACCACAGGGGTAATGAGGAAATATACACAGCCACTATTACAGTACTGATGGCAGTTGCAGGACCTATGCGCTACCGACTGAATAGTGCCTGCTTGACCCTAGCCATATTTGACCAGCCGATTAACTTGACCGGGCCTTGATCAAGCCACCCATCTAACCAGAATAAAGGACCAAAGAGGTGTGTTGCTAGCTGCAGGGCACAGTGTGCAGCATCACCCAACCTCCAGGACTCCTGTCGCCTGGTAATACGGGATGCCACGCACGGCAAACACACGGGAGAGTTCTCCCTGATCCAAGATGGAATGAACCAGGGGTGGGTGCACCATCCCCTCTCATAGGCCTTGGTGCACCAGGATGCCATTTTGTCTCATCCCTCACTGGTGACGCCTCCAGTATGGGTATCCCTCTGGTCCGGCTCACCAGATTGATTGATTGATTATTCAAAATTAGCTGCCGCGTCAACAGCTAAGGTCATTAGCGGCGAATACCTTGTTAAATAGAATTATTAAAATGTTTAAAACTTTAAAAATCTATCAATAGATGTCTTATAAATAACATTGAACAAATTAAAAATCAAAGCATAAATATTATACTCTAAGTGTATAAAATTATTGCATAAACATTAAGCATAATTAAATTTTATTAAAAATATTACTCTCCCTAAGGAAACTAATAAGACCCTCTATGTCACAATCCTCCCCCAATACATTCTTCAGTGTATATGGGGGAGACAAGTACATAAGTCTTTGGTCTAAGAATGTTGCACATCCTTCCACTACATGTGCGATGTTAAGGGCTCTGGCATCCCTCGGCTCACCAGATCATTGGGACCTCAATCCCCCCCACCGCGGCAAGGTGGCTTCCGTTAGGGGGGAAGAGAGGGGGAAGGGAGTTAAAAACGGGATAGGGCTCTCTTAAGAGGGGTTATTTTATTTGGAGTTTAAAAAGATTGCTTTTAGATTAAACCACCCACCATAAAAATTGCTTAAAAACTAGGGGGAACCAAACATGAACAGTAAAAAACTAAAAGAACGTAAAAGGGCTCTTGGCATCCCTCGGCTCACCAGATCATTGGGACCTCAATCCCCCCCCCCCCACCGCGGCAAGGTGGCTTCCGTTAGGGGGGAAGAGAGGGGGAAGGGAGTTAAAAACGGGATAGGGCTCTCTTAAGAGGGGTTATTTTATTTGGAGTTTAAAAAGATTGATTTTAGATTAAACCACCCACCATAAAAATTGCTTAAAAACTAGGGGGAACCAAACATGAACAGTAAAAAACTAAAAGAACGTAAAAAAAAATAATAAATTGAAACACAAGATCACAAGTAAAATTAAAAGCTTAAGAAAAGATAGGCAGCAAATTTACGCTGCTCGACACCCGCGCTCGCGAGACCCGGCAACCATCGCGCCTGAGTGTGATTGGCCGAGCCGTGGGGAGCACGGGTGTCGAGTTTATAGTAAAAAGCGCCGAAGCTAACTTAACTTAAGTTTAATGTTAAAGTAAAAAAAATAACTAAAAACGCAACAAAACAAGGGTAGGAGGAGGGGTGAAAGATGTTAAGGAAGTATGAGAGGTACACAAGGAAAAGATGCTGCTGCCAAGCCAGGAACTGGCCCCTGTTCATCGCCTCGGTCCAGCGAGAAGACATCGCGGCCAGGGCTGCCCTCCTTCTCCTGAAGAAGGCATGGACTATCCAGACCGACAACCAAAACACGAGGTTTGTAGTTGTTGTTTACATAGCCTCCTGCGCCAGGGAGAGGCACAAGCCTCCGGGCTAGTACAGTGGTAACGTGTCAGCCTCTCATCCGAGGGGTCGGCGGTTCGCGCCTCGCGTGAGAAGTTGCAATTGTCGCCCGGAGGTTACTGCTGTGGCTTGGCACCACGGCGGGTAAGAACTAGGTTCAGCCGAGTCAGCACCAGCTGACACACGTGAGCGAGTCGGCATTAGTCGACACAGGCCGGGCTCCCCTCATGGCATAGCCCGGGCGAGGCTAAGCTTCGCATATTGGACTTATCCTTAGGGAGAGGTACAGAAGCACTTCTCATGTGATCCGGAGGACGACACAATTCGTCCCCAGCCCATAGCATAGATCCATCTTGATGCTTTATTCTGATTGGCCTGTAGCTTGTGTGCGTTTGTATGTGTGTGAGTGTGGGTGTGGTGTGTGTGAGATGGGTGTGTAAGGGCTTGAACAGGTGCAGTTGGTGTAGAAGGCAGCACATCTAAGTGTCAGCACGCCACTTAGAATAGGTCAAGCTGATGCTGACTCACTTTTCATGGCGTTTACTGCTCCCGGAACCGAGGGCGCGGACGAGTCCGAGCCGCATCCCCCTCGAGGTTCGGGAGGGACTCCTGAGCGAGGGAAACGTGGAATTTCGGGATTCGGCGGACCAATTCCCGATGCTTCCTTGTCCCCCGAGGTTCTCCTGACAGGGAGAACGGGGTCTGTGTCCCCAAGGGGAGCAGGTAGTGAGGTCGCCCCCGCTCCGCCCTCAGAGAGGTTGATTTGGAGGTTATCCCCTATCGGACCCCCCACAATGGGTCGCGTGGTGACAACGGGGGGGGCGGTGGTCTGGGGGGCAGTGGGTCTTTCTTGGGAGGTGGGAGAACTAGCAAAGTAATATGTGAGGAAAAGTGCAATGGCAGAAAGTGGTCTCAAAAAGGGGGCACATGAACAATTGATAGTCTTGTGTTTTAACCCGAACGGGCCATGAACCCTTATGTGCTGGGCCGGCACTACAGTAAAACTCCCAAATTTCCCACAGTGTTCGCTTTTTAATTTGTAAGCTTTTACCCAAATTTAAAAAACCATCTTCAAAGTAAGGAAAGTGTGAAACACCCAAGTTATGCACACAAGGAAAGGTTCTTCGTGTGGAGTGTTAAAATCCTTTAAGAAAAAAACCCAAAAAAACCCTTGGGCCCTAGAGGTCCGAGACCCGATATAGGCCTAGGTATCCTCGTATAAGTAGGCCCGCCAGCTGCCGGAAGCGATGAAGAGCTGGGGAAGCATGGGGGAGAAAAGGGGGGTCACGGGCCGTTGACATGTACAATATAATAAAAATTAAAATTAAAAAATATATATAAAATATATTATTATATAATTTTGTGTGTGTGTGTGTGTGTGTGGGGTTGTGTGTGGTTTTGTGTGTGTGTGTGTGTGTGGGGGGGTGTGTGTGGGGGGTGTGATTATGGAATTCACGGCGATATATATTTGCACACACACACAACACAGTACGATGACACACGCATCCCCCCCGCACGCACGCACGCAACACGCACACACAAAACACACACAAACACAATACACAACACATACACAAACAAACAATTAAAATAACATAACATATACAAACAATAATACAATAACATACACATACACTACAATAACCCCAACATCACTACACATACACTACCAAAAACACATAACAACAACACAAAAAACACCACACACACAGACACACACACACCACACACACACCAACCCCACACCCTGTTGTAGAGTGTGCGTGTATCCTCTCTCTCCTCTCTCTCTCCTCTCTTCCCCTCTTCTTGTATATTATATTAAAAATATTATATAAATTTTATATATAATATAGTATATATATATATAAAATTAATTAAAATATATATATATATAAATATATATTATATATATTATTAATATATAAAATATTATATATATATATATATATTAATATATATATAATTTTATATAAAATATATATTATTATATATATATATATATATATATATAATAATTATTATATAAATAAAAATTTTATATATATATAAAATTTTTAAAATTTAAAATAATTATATATATATATATATATAAAATATATATATATTATATATTTTATACTTTTTGTAATATATATAATATATATATATATTAATAATATTACAGAGAGAGAGAGAGAGGAGGAGAGAGAGAGAGAGGAGAGAGGATACAGCACACTCAAATACAGGGGTGGTGGTGTGTGTGTGGTGTTGTGGGTGTGTGTGTTGTGTGGTGTGTGTGTGTATGGTGGTAGTGTATGGTAGTGTAGGTAGGAGTGTATGTGTAGGATGGTATGTTATGTGTTTTGTATGTATATGTATATGTATATGTATATGTTATGTATATGTGTATGGAGTGATGTGTATGTGTATGTGTATGTGTGTGGTGGTGTGTGTGTCGTGGTGCGTGCGGCGTGCGGGGGGGAATGCGTGTGGCAACGTACGTGTGTGGTGTGTGTGTGAAAAAAATCACAGCCTGTGAATTCCATAATCAAACACACACAACACACACACACCACACACACACACACACACCACACACACACCACCCACACACACACAACACAAAAAATTTTAAATTTTAAATATATATATATATTATATAATATATATTTATAATATATATATATTGTACAATGTAGCAGACGGGACCGGTGACCTCACCTTGCTCCCACCAGCTTCCTCCAGCTGCTTCTATCGCTTCGGCAGCTGGAACGGTCACTACTTATACCGAGGATGACCTAGGCCTCAATATCAGGGCTCTCAGGACCTCTAGGTCCAAGGATTTTGTGTGGGTTTTCTTCTTAAAGAGACTATTTAACACTCCACACGAAGAAGACCTTAGCCTTGTGTGCATAACTTTGGGTGTTATCACACTTACCTTACTTTGAAGATGGTGTTTTAATTGTAGGGTAGAGAGTTTACAATTAAAATGCGAAGCACTGTGGCAATTGGCAGTTTTACTGTGAGGTGCCGGCCGAGCACATAAGGGTTATGCCCGTTCGGTTTCTAACACACAAAGACTATCAATTGTCAGTGTGCCTCCCTTTTGAGACCACTTTCTGCCATTGCACGTTCCAGTCACATATTAGCTTGCTAGCATTCTCCCCCCCTCCCAAGAAAGACCCACTGCCCCCGATGACCACCGCACCCCCTCGTTGTCACCACGACGACACCATTGTGGGGGACTCCGATAGTGGGGATAACCCCCAAATCAACTCTCTGAGGTCGGAGCGGGGGCGACCTCACTACCTGCTCCCTTGGGGACACAGACCCCGTTCTCCCTGTCAGGAGAACCTCGGGGGACAAGGAAGCATCGGGAATTGGTCCGCCGAATCCCGAAAATTCCACGTTTCCCTCGCTCAGGAGTCCCTCCCGAACCTCGAGGGGGATGCGGCTCGGACTCGTCCGCGCCCTCGGTTCCGGGAGCAGTAAACGCCATGAAAAGTGAGTCAGCATCAGCTTGACCTATTCTAAGTGGCGTGCTGACACTTAGATGTGCTGCCTTCTAACCAAACTGCACCTGTTCAAAGCCCTTACACACCCATCTCACACACACCACACCCACACTCACACACATACAAACGCACACAAGCTACAGGCCAATCAGAATAAAGCATCAAGATGGATCTATGCTATGGGCTGGGGACGAATTGTGTCGTCCTCCGGATCACATGAGAAGTGCTTCTGTACCTCTCCCTAAGGATAAGTCCAATATGCGAAGCTTAGCCTCGCCCGGGCTATGCCATGAGGGGAGCCCGGCCTGTGTCGACTAATGCCGACTCGCTCACGTGTGTCAGCTGGTGCTGACTCGGCTGAACCTAGTTCTTACCCGCCGTGGTGCCAAGCCACAGCAGTAACCTCCGGGCGACAATTGCAACTTCTCACGCGAGGCGCGAACCGCCGACCCCTCGGATGAGAGGCTGACACGTTACCACTGTACTAGCCCGGAGGCTTGTGCCTCTCCCTGGCGCAGGAGGCTATGTAAACAACAACTACAAACCTCGTGTTTTGGTTGTCGGTCTGGATAGTCCATGCCTTCTTCAGGAGAAGGAGGGCAGCCTGGCCGCGATGTCTTCTCGCTGGACCGAGGCGATGAACAGGGGCCAGTTCCTGGCTTGGCAGCAGCATCTTTTCCTTGTGTACCTCTCATACTTCCTTAACATCTTTCACCCCTCCTCCTACCCTTGTTTTGTTGCGTTTTTAGTTATTTTTTTTACTTTAACATTAAACTTAAGTTAAGTTAGCTTCGGCGCTTTTTACTATAAACTCGACACCCGTGCTCCCCATGGCTCAGCCAATCGCGCTCAGGCGCGATTGTTGCCGGGTCTCGCGAGCGCGGGTGTCGAGCAGTGTAAATTTGCTGCCTATTTTTTCTTAAGCTTTTAATTTTACTTGTGATCTTGTGTTTCAATTTATTATTTTTTTTACGTTTTTTTAGTTTTTTACTGTTCATGTTTGGTTCCCCCTAGTTTTTAAGCAATTTTATGGTGGGTGGTTTAATCTAAAATCAATCTTTTAAACTCCAAATAAAATAACCCTCTTAAGAGAGCCCTATCCCTTTTTTAACTCCCTTCCCCCTCTCTTCCCCCTAACGGAAGCACCTTGCCGCGGTGGGGGGGGGGGGATTGAGGTCCCAATGATCTGGTGAGCCGAGGGATGCCAAGAGCCCTTTTACGTTCTTTTAGTTTTTTACTGTTCATGTTTGGTTCCCCCTAGTTTTTAAGCAATTTTTATGGTGGGTGGTTTAATCTAAAAGCAATCTTTTTAAACTCCAAATAAAATAACCCCTCTTAAGAGAGCCCTATCCCGTTTTTAACTCCCTTCCCCCTCTCTTCCCCCCTAACGGAAGCCACCTTGCCGCGGTGGGGGGGATTGAGGTCCCAATGATCTGGTGAGCCGAGGGATGCCAAGAGCCCTTAACAATCGCACATGTAGTGGAAGGATGTGCAACATTCTTAGACCAAAGACTTATGTACTTGTCTCCCCCATATACACTGAAGAATGTATTGGGGGAGGATTGTGACATAGAGGGTCTTATTAGTTTCCTTAGGGAGAGTAATATTTTTAATAAAATTTAATTATGCTTAATGTTTATGCAATAATTTTATACACTTAGAGTATAATATTTATGCTTTGATTTTTAATTTGTTCAATGTTATTTATAAGACATCTTTTGATAGATTTTTAAAGTTTTAAACTTTAATAATTCTATTTAACAAGGTATTCGCCGCTAATGACCTTAGCTGTTGACGCGGCAGCTAATTTTGAATAATCAATCAATCAATCTGGTGAGCCGGACCAGAGGGATACCCATACTGGAGGCGTCACCAGTGAGGGATGAGACAAAATGGCATCCTGGTGCACCAAGGCCTATGAGAGGGGATGGTGCACCCACCCTGGTTCATTCCATCTTGGATCAGGGAGAACTCTCCCGTGTGTTTGCCGTGCGTGGCATCCCGTATTTCCCGGCGACAGGAGTCCTGGAGGTTGGGTGATGCTGCCACACTGTGCCCTGCAGCTAGCAACACACCTCTTTGGTCCTTTATTCTGGTTAGATGGGTGGCTTGATCAAGGCCCGGTCAAGTTAATCGGCTGGTCAAATATGGCTAGGTCAAGCAGGCACTATTCAGTCGGTAGCGCATAGGTCCTGCAACTGCCATCAGTACTGTAATAGTGGTGTGTATATTTCCTCATTACCCCTGTGGTTGTTGGGAGATTTGAGCCCCAACTATAGATTCCCTCGTGGACTCCATGGTGGGTGGGAGCGCGAGGAAATGAAGAATTCTAATTTGTATGAGTCCTACAAATTTACAAAGATCTATCTCTCTCTCGACTTACGCAGTCCCCTGGCCATTCCCTCTGGAACATCATATGTTGTCACTCTGGAATCTTTCCAGCTTCCAAAGGGCAAGAATGGGAATCGTAATGGTTCCCGAGCTCCCAAACCAGGTAAGGAAGGGGAAAAAAGTCCTCCTCAATCCACTAAGGAAATCCTACCTGGTAAATATGAAAGCATTTCATATAGTAAGTCCCTAGTAGTGAAGACCAATGATAGTGTATCAATCATGGATCTTGATATTTTGAAGTACATCGGAAAATAGTTGAAGTATGTCAACGTGATCCTCACATCACCCCACAGCGAGATGTAGCCTGATAGTTGGGGTTTTCGTCACCAGAAACAGGAACAAACACCCAGTGTCATTCTTCAGTAGGACTGCATACAACTTGCCATTTTTGTGCAAGGAGATGGACTCTGCTTTGCAGCTCTTCCATAAGACTGCCCCAGGAAGTGACGATATTCCATACCAAATGATATCTCACTTACCAGAGAGCTCCCAGAAGGTCATGTTAGACCTATTCAAAAGGACGCAACAGCACTGCTGCTACCAGATTGTAAAAGGCTATGAAAATTAGTACAATGGCTGCAGGGGTAGTGATACTTGTTAACGGCGTGACTCTATATTAATAAGAGTTGACAGACAGAACGGGAATACGAGACGATGTCTAAGGTAAAGCGGTATGCGGGGTCCTGTGTCAGGTCAGGGCACCCGGAGGGGGAGGGCTAGGCCGACCTTACCACGCCGGATGCTGGCGATGAACTAACTGAGGCCTAAGGTAAGGTAAAGTTAAAAGAAAAAAAACATTATGGTGGGGGAGAAGAAGACGGGAGAGGGGAAGGATAAGGGGGGATCGAAAAGATGATTTAGTGAGAGAGAAAAGAGTCGGGGCTTAAGCCAACATGTGGAATAAAAGTTGAGGGCATAGCTGACAGGAGGAGGAAAGGAGGATAAAGGCCGGAGAGGGAGGCCTCGTGCCATCTGTGGTGTTCGCTGCCCTGGCATAGCGTCAATCACTTAGCGTGAGCGAACTCACGGGTCGGCGAGGACGCAGGCGGCAGATGTCATCCGAAACCGGGGAGATGGAGGTAAGGATGAGGATGAAGGACACTTCTGCTATGGAAGGGTGATGAGGTGGGCGAGGTTGAGGTTACGCACAAAAGAGAGAGAGGAAAGGGGGATTGATTTGATTATTTACAATTATCTGCTGCATCAACAGCTAAGGTCAATAGCGGCGAACACCTTGTTAGATAGAAATATTAGAATATCTAAAACTAAAAATCTATCAATAAATATCTTACAAATAAAAATAAATATATTAAAAATCAAAGCATAAATATTATGCTGTAAGTATATAAAGTTATTGCATAAATATTATGCATAATTAAATTTTATTGAAAATATTAGCCTCCCTAAGGAAACTAATAAGACCTTCTATGTCACAATCCTCCCCCAATACATTTTTCAGTGTATATGGGGGAGACAAGTACATACGTCTTTGATCTGAGAATGTTGCACATATTTCCACTACATGTGCGACAGTTAATGGCTCTTGGCATCCCTCACAAAGTGCTTGACTTTTAGCCATCATCGGTACATGAGTCAGTCTCTTGTGCCCGATTATTAGTCTTGTTAATACAACTACCTTTCGGTTGGGATGGATGCTGGTTACCCAACTGCCAAGATCATCTTTAATCTCTCGCAGTTTGTTTCTAGAGGTATGCCTCCATGGTTCCCTCCATCTATCACAAAGACAACTCCTTCTGCTAGGTTTCAGGTTGGTGTGTGGGAGAGGAAAACGAGCAACACAAGGCTGAGTGGCAGCTGCCTTGGCCTTCTGATCAGCTCGCTCATTCCCACTGATACCAACATGTGCTGGCACCCAACTCAGAGTTATCTTTTTATGTGTTGACATCAATGCAAGCCAATCTTAAACTTCCCTCACTACTGGATTGCTTGCAAGGCACTACGAGAGTCACAACAGATTACAACAGAATGGTTCGTAATATCTCTAGTCATCTTAACTGCTGCAAGGATGGCATGTAACTCTGCAGTGAAGATCGAGGATTCTAGAGAAAGACTGCCAGATGTAGTCTTCCTTCTGCTCGCTGCTGCAAAGCCCACACCATTTTCAGATTTCAAACCATCTGTATATATTGCATCTGATCCTTGGTACTTAGAAATGTGCTGAAGAAATCTCTCTCTGACTTCTGCTTCAGATCTCTCCCCTTTCCCAATGCCGACCAAATCCAGCTCGACTTGATTAGTCCAAGGGGGAAATTGGGGAATTCTGACAGCCAGAACCTTAGTGAGACTTAAATTAAGCTCTTCCACAAGATTCCTCATTCTCCTACCATAGGATCGGCTATCCTCAAGGGGGTTGAAAAACCAATCTGGATGTAGGAGATCCCGGAATCCTTTGTAGTCTCATGTAGTAAATCAGGTTCATGTAGTCCCGGTGTAATGAAAGAGGTGGTTCTGCACTCTCACCATACAGGGACTCCACGGGTCAAGCTTACTATGAATAAGCGCTTGGTAAAGCCATAGAAGCGTTGTGTGGTCTGCACCCCAAGATAAATGTGAAAGAACCCGCAAAATACTAAGTGATTTTGTAGCCTTCACTTTTAACTGTATGATGTGAGGCACCCATGTATGTCTTCAATCAAAAATTAGAACCAAGTGCTTCACCTCTTGGACTAAATGCAGTGGGTTTGCTCCTAAATAGAGGGAAGGATGGAAATTTCCTCGTTTGTGGAAATGTATAGCCATGGTCTTGCTTGGAGAAAATTTGAACCCATGATATGTTGCCTACTGTACAACTTGATTTATTGCAGTCTGCATGTGTCCTTGCACATCCTGTAAGCTTCCTCCTGAGCAGTACAGTGTAAAGTCATCCACATACAGATTACATGAGACAGCACTTGGAACAACCTTTATGATATTATTTATAGCAATGTCAAACAGGGTCACACTTAAGACACTCCCTTGTTAGTGAAACTGTTTCCTACCCGAACTCTAAACTTCCTGTCAGCAAGGAAGCTTTGTATGGAGGAAGGTGATGCTCCTCTTAAACCAATGCCATACTGCTTCATGAGTATGCCATGCTTCCAAGTAGTATTGTAAGCCTTTTCAAGGTCAAAGAAGACTGCTATCATGTGACGTCGCTGTGCGAAGGGATTCTGTATAGTGGTTTCCATCCTCACAAGTGCATCTGTGGTCGATCTCAATTTTCTAAAGCCATATTGATAAGGGGTCAACATGTTTTCTTTTTCTAGCAGCCATGTCAACCTGAAGTTTACCATTTTCTCCATAAGCTTGCAGATGCAGCTGGTGAGGGAAGTTGGTCTGTAATTTCCTGGTGTGGAAGCATCCTTGCCAGGTTTAGGAACAGGAATAATTATAGCTTCTCTCCATGTGAATGGCACTGTGCCCTCCCTATAGATCCTATTGAATAGGTCTAACATGACCTTCTGGGAGCTCTCTGCTAAGTGAGATATCATTTGGTATGGAATATCGTCACTTCCTGGGGCAGTCTTATGGAAGAGCTGCAAAGCAGAGTCCATCTCCTTGCGCAAAAATGGCAAGTTGTATATAAGTTCTGCTGCAGTCCTACTGAAGAAACGACACTGGTGTGTGTTCCTGTTCCTGGTGACGAAACCTCAACTATCAGGCTACCATCTCGCTGTGGGGTGATGTGAGGATCACGTTGACATACTTCAACTATTTTCCGATGTACTTCAAAAATATCAAGATCCATGATTGATACACCATCAATGGTCTTCACTACTAGGTACTTACTATATGAAATGCTTTCATATTTACCAGGTAAGATTTCCTTAGTGGATTGAGGAGGACTTTTCCCTCTTACTGGTTTGGAGCTCGGGAACCATTACGATTCCCATTGTTGCCCTTTGGAAGTTGGAAAGGTTCCAGAGTGACAACATGTGATGTTCCAGAGGGAATGGCCAGGGGATTGCGTAGGTCGTCAGGGAGAGAGCTAGATCTTTGTAAATTTGTAGCACTCATACAAATTAGAATTCTTCATTTCCTCGCGCTCCCACCCACCATGCAGTCCAACGAGGGGAATCTATAGTTGGGGCTCAAAATCTCCCAACAGCCACAGGGGTAATGAGGAAATATACGCAGCCACTATTACAGTACTGATGGCAGTTGCAGGACCTATGCGCTACCGACTGAATAGTGCCTGCTTGACCCTAGCCATATTTGACCAGCCGATTAACTTGACCAGCCGATTAACTTGACCGGGCCTTGATCAAGCCACCCATCTAACCAGAATAAAGGACCAAAGAGGTGTGTTGCTAGCTGCAGGGCACAGTGTGCAGCATCACTCAACCTCCAGGACTCCTGACGCCTGGTAATACGGGATGCCAAGCACGGCAAACACACGGGAGAGTTCTCCCTGATCCAAGATGGAATGAACCAGGGGTGGGTGCACCATCCCCTCTCATAGGCCTTGGTGCACCAGGAAGCCATTTTGTCTCAAATGTGGTGCTACAG
>NC_051389.1:19039978-19044978 GCF_015228065.2 Penaeus monodon
GAGGTTTCGTCACCAGGAAAACAGGAACAACACCCAGTGTCGTTCTTCAGTAGGATTTGAAGCAGAACTTATATACAACTTGCCATTTTTTGCGCAAGGAGATGGACTCTGCTTTGCAGCTTTTCCCATAAGACTGCCCCAGGAAGTGACGATTTCCATACCAAATGATATCTCATTAGCAGAGAGCTCCCAAAAGGGTCATGTTAGACCTATTCAATGGGAAATCTATAGGGGGGGCCCACAGTGCCTTTCACATGGAGAGAAGCTATAATTATTCCTGTTCCTAAACCTGGCAAGGATGCTTCCACACCAGGAAATTACAGACCAACTTCCCTCACCAGCTGCATCTGCAAGCTTATGGAGAAAATGGTAAACTTCGGGTTTGACAGGCTGCTAGAAAAGAAAAACATTTTGACCCCTTATCAATATGGCTTTAGAAAATTGAGATGGGACCACAGATGCACTTGTGAGGATGGAAACCACTATACCGAATCCCTTCGCACAGCGACGTCACATGATAGCAGTCTTCTTGACCTTGAAAAGGCTCCCAATACTACTTGGAAGCAGGGCATACTCATGAAGCAGTAGGGCTTTGGGTTTTAAAGAGGAGCATCACCTCCCCCCATACAAAGCTTCCTTGCTGACAGGAAGTTTAAAAGTTCGGGTAGGAAACAGTTTCACTAACAAGGGAGGTCTTAAGTGTGACCCGTTTGACATTGCTATAATAATATCATAAAGGTTGTTCCAAGTGCTGTCTCATGTAATCTGTATGTGGATGACTTTACACTGTACTGCTCAGGAGGAAGCTTACAGGATGTGCAAGGACACAGCAGACTGCAATAAATCAAGTTGTACAGTAGGAAAACATATCATGGGTTCAAATTTTCTCCAAGCAAGACCATGGCTTTACTTTTCCACAAACGAGGAAATTTCCATCCTTCCCCTATTTAGGAGCAAACCCACTGCTTTTAGTCAAGAGGTGAAGCACTTGGTTCTAATTTTGATTGAAGACATACATGGGTGCCTCACATCATACAGTTAAAAGTGAAGGCTACTAAATCACTTAGTATTTTGCGGGTTCTTTCACTTTTATTTTGGGGTGCAGACCACACAACGTTCTATGGTTTTACAAGCGCTTATTCATAGTAAGCTTGAACCCGTGGAGTCCCTGTATGGTGAGAGTGCAGAACCCCCTCTTTCATTACACTGGGACTACATGAACCTGATTTACTACAGAGACTACAAAGGATTCCCGGGGTCTCCTACATCCAGATTGGTTTTCAACCCTTGAGGATAGCCGATCCTATGGTAGGAGAATGAGGAATCTTGTGGAAGAGCTTAATTTAAGTCTCACTAAGGTTCTGGCTGTCAGAATTCCCCAATTTCCCCCTTGGACTAATCAAGTCGAGCTGGATTTGGTCGGCATTGGGAAAGGGGAGAGATCTGAAGCAGAAGTCAGAGAGAGATTTCTTCAGCACATTTCTAAGTACCAAGGATCAGATGCAATATATACAGATGGTTTGAAATCTGAAAATGGTGTGGCTTTGCAGCAGCGAGAGAAGGAAGACTACATCTGGCGTCTTCTCTAGAATCCTCGATCTTCACTGCAGAGTTACATGCCATCCTTGCAGCAGTTTAAGATGACTAGAGATATTACGAACCATTCTGTTGTAATCTGTTGTGACTCTCGTAGTGCCTTGCAAGCAATCCAGTAGTGAGGGAAGTTTAAGATTGGCTTGCATTGATGTCAACACATAAAAAGATAACTCTGAGTTGGGTGCCAGCACATGTTGGTATCAGTGGGAATGAGCGAGCTGATCAGAAGGCCCAAAGGGAGCTGCCACTCAGCCTTGTGTTGCTCGTTTTTCCCCTCCCACACACCAACCTGAAACCTAGCAGAAGGAGTTGTCTTTGTGATTTGATGGAGGGAACCATGGAGGCAACCTCTAGAAAAAAAACTGCGAGAGATTAAAGATGATCTTGGCAGTTGGGGAACCAGCATCCATCCCAACCCAAAGGTAGTTGTATTAACAAGACTAATAATCGGGCACAAGAGATGACTCATGTACCGTGATGGCTAAAAGTCAAGCACTTTGTGAGGGATGCCAAGAGCCATTAAAATGTCGCACATGTAGTGGAAATATGTGCAACCATTCTCAGATCAAAGACGTATGTACTTGTCTCCCCAATATAACTGAAAAATGTATTGGGGGGGGATTGTGACATAGAAGGTCTTATTAGTTCCTTAGGAGGCTAATATTTTCAATAAAATTTAATTATGCTAAATTTATGCAATAACTTTATATACTTACAGCATAATATTTATGCTTTGATTTTTAATAATTTATTTTATTTGTAAGATATTTTTTGATAGATTTTTAGTTTTAGATATTCTAATATTTCTATCTAACAAAAGGGTTCGCCGCTATTGACCTTAGCTGTTGATGCAGCAGATAATTGTAAATAATCAAATCAATCCCCCTTTCCTCTCTCTCTTTTGTGCGTAACCTCAACCTCGCCCACCTCATCACCCTTCCATAGCAGAAGTGTCCTTCATCCTCATCCTTACCTCCATCTCCCCGGTTTCGGATGACATCTGCCGCCTGCGTCCTCGCCGACCCGTGAGTTCGCTCACGCTAAGTGATTGACGCTATGCCAGGGCAGCGAACACCACAGATGGCACGAGGCCTCCCTCTCCGGCCTTTATCCTCCTTTCCTCCTCCTGTCAGCTATGCCCTCAACTTTTATTCCACATGTTGGCTTAAGCCCCGACTCTTTTCTCTCTCACTAAATCATCTTTTCGATCCCCCCTTATCCTTCCCCTCTCCCGTCTTCTTCTCCCCCACCATAATGTTTTTTTTCTTTTAACTTTACCTTACCTTAGGCCTCAGTTAGTTCATCGCCAGCATCCGGCGTGGTAAGGTCGGCTAGCCCTCCCCCTCGGGTGCCCTGACCTGACACAGGACCCCGAATACGCGTTACCTTAGACATCGTCTGTATTCCCGTTCTGTCTGTAAAACTCTTTTTAAATATAGAGTCACCCCGTTAACAAGATCACTACCCCTGCAGCCATTGTAAAAATTTTTCATAGCCTTTACAATCTGGTAGCAGCAGTGCTGTTGCGCCCCTTTTTGAATAGGTTCTAACATGCCCTTTCTGGGAGCTCTCTGGTAAGTGAGATATCTTTTGGGTATGGAATATCGTCACTTCTGGGGCATTTCTTATGGAAGAGCTGCAAAGCAGAGTCCATCTCCTTGCGCAAAAATGGCAAGTTGTATATAAGTTCTGCTGCAGTCCTACTGAAGAACGACACTGGGTGTTGTTCCTGTTCCTGGTGACGAAACCTCAACTATCAGGCTACCATCTCGTGTGGGGTGATGTGAGGATCACGTTGACATACTTCAACTATTTTCCGATGTACTTCAAAAATATCAAGATCCATGATTGATACCCATCATTGGTCTTCACTACTAGGTACTTACTATATGAAATGCTTTCATATTTACCAGGTTTGGATTCCTTTGTGATTGAGGAGGACTTTTTCCCCCTTTTAAACCCGGTTTGGGAGCTGGGAACCCTTTCGATTCCCATTCTAGCCCTTTGGAAGCTGGAAAGGTTCCAGATTGAAATGTGACGTTCCAGAGGGGACCAGGGGGTTTCGTAGGTCGTCAGGGAGAGAGCTAGAAACTTTGTAAATTGTAGTACTCATACAAATTTGAATTCTTCATTTCCTCGCGCTCCCACCCACCCTGGAGTCCAACGAGGGGGAATCTATAGTTGGGGCTCAAAATCCCAACAACCACAGGGGTAATGAGGGAAAAATACACAGCCACTATTACAGTACTGATGCAGTTGCAGGACCTATGGCTACCGACTGAATAGTGCTGCTTGACCCTAGCCATATTTGACCAGCCGATTAATTTGACCGGGCCTTGATAAAGGGCCACCCATCTAACCAGAATAAAGGACCAAAGAGGTGTGTTGCTAGCTGCAGGGCACAGTGTGCAGCATCACCCAACCTCCAGGACTCCTGTCGCCTGGTAATACGGGATGCCACGCACGGCAAACACAGGGAGAGTTCTCCCTGATCCAAGATGGAATGAACCAGGGGGGGGTTTGCACCATCCCTCTCATAGGCCTTGGTGCACCAGGATGCCTTTTTGTCTCATCCCTCACTGGTGACCCCTCCAGTATGGGTATCCCTCTGGTCCGGCTCACCAGATTGATTGATTGATTTCAAAATTAGCTGCCGCGTCAACAGTAAGGTCATTAGCGGCGAATACCTTGTTAAAAAGAAATTTTTAAAATGTTTAAAACTTTAAAAATCTACAATAGATGTCTTATAAATAACATTGAACAAATTAAAAATCAAAGCATAAATATTATACTCTAAAATGTATAAAATTATTGCATAAACATTTAAACATAATTAAATTTTATTAAAAATATTACTCTCCCTAAGGAAACTAATAAGACCCTCATGTCACAATCCCCCCAATACATTCTTCAGTGTATATGGGGAGACAAGTACATAAGTCTTTGGTCTAAGAATGTTGCACATCCTTCCACTAAAATGTGCGATGTAAAGGGCTCTTGGCATCCCTCGGCTCACCAGATCATTGGGACCTCAATCCCCCCCCACCGCGGCAAGGTGGCTTCCGTTAGGGGGGAAGAGAGGGGGAAGGGAGTTAAAAACGGGATAGGGCTCTCTTAAGAGGGGTTATTTTATTTGGAGTTTAAAAAGATTGCTTTTAGAGTAAAACAACCACCATAAAAATTGCTTAAAAACTAAGGGGAACCAAACATGAACAGTAAAAAACTAAAAGAACGTAAAAAAAAATAATAAATTGAAATACAAGATCACAAGTAAAATTAAAAGCTTAAGAAAAGATAGGCAGCAAATTTACGCTGCTCGACACCCGCGCTCGCGAGACCCGGCAACCATCGCGCCTGAGTGTGATTGGCCGAGCCGTGGGGAGCACGGGTGTCGAGTTTATAGT
>NC_051389.1:19056062-19058562 GCF_015228065.2 Penaeus monodon
GTCCTCTAAGTATCCCCCTTTCCATCTCCTTTCCCCTCCTTCAGCTATGCCCTCAACTTTTATTCCACATGTTGGCTTAAGCCCCGACTCTTTTCTCTCTCACTAAATCATCTTTTCGATCCCCCCTTATCCTTCCCCTCTCCCGTCTTCTTCTCCCCCACCATAATGTTTTTTTTCTTTTAACTTTACCTTACCTTAGGCCTCAGTTAGTTCATCGCCAGCATCCGGCGTGGTAAGGTCGGCCTAGCCCTCCCCCTCCGGGTGCCCTGACCTGACACAGGACCCCGCATACCGCTTTACCTTAGACATCGTCTCGTATTCCCGTTCTGTCTGTCAACTCTTATTAATATAGAGTCACGCCGTTAACAAGTATCACTACCCCTGCAGCCATTGTACAAATTTTCATAGCCTTTTACAATCTGGTAGCAGCAGTGCTGTTGCGTCCTTTTGAATAGGTCTAACATGACCTTCTGGGAGCTCTCTGGTAAGTGAGATATCATTTGGTATGGAATATCGTCACTTCCTGGGGCAGTCTTATGGAAGAGCTGCAAAGCAGAGTCCATCTCCTTGCGCAAAAATGGCAAGTTGTATATAAGTTCTGCTGCAGTCCTACTGAAGAACGACACTGGGTGTTGTTCCTGTTCCTGGTGACGAAACCTCAACTATCAGGCTACCATCTCGCTGTGGGGTGATGTGAGGATCACGTTGACATACTTCAACTATTTTCCGATGTACTTCAAAAATATCAAGATCCATGATTGATACACCATCATTGGTCTTCACTACTAGGTACTTACTATATGAAATGCTTTCATATTTACCAGGTAGGATTTCCTTAGTGGATTGAGGAGGACTTTTCCCCTTCTTACCTGGTTTGGGAGCTCGGGAACCATTACGATTCCCATTGTTGCCCTTTGGAAGTTGGAAAGGTTCCAGAGTGACAACATGTGATGTTCCAGAGGGAATGGCCAGGGGATTGCGTAGGTCGTCAGGGAGAGAGCTAGATCTTTGTAAATTTGTAGTACTCATACAAATTAGAATTCTTCATTTCCTCGCGCTCCCACCCACCATGGAGTCCAACGAGGGGAATCTATAGTTGGGGCTCAAAATCTCCCAACAACCACAGGGGTAATGAGGAAATATACACAGCCACTATTACAGTACTGATGGCAGTTGCAGGACCTATGTGCTACCGACTGAATAGTGCCTGCTTGACCCTAGCCATATTTGACCAGCCGATTAACTTGACCGGGCCTTGATCAAGCCACCCATCTAACCAGAATAAAGGACCAAAGAGGTGTGTTGCTAGCTGCAGGGCACAGTGTGCAGCATCACCCAACCTCCAGGACTCCTGTCGCCTGGTAATACGGGATGCCACGCACGGCAAACACACGGGAGAGTTCTCCCTGATCCAAGATGGAATGAACCAGGGGTGGGTGCACCATCCCCTCTCATAGGCCTTGGTGCACCAGGATGCCATTTTGTCTCATCCCTCACTGGTGACCCCTCCAGTATGGGTATCCCTCTGGTCCGGCTCACCAGATTGATTGATTGATTATTCAAAATTAGCTGCCGCGTCAACAGCTAAGGTCATTAGCGGCGAATACCTTGTTAAATAGAAATATTAAAATGTTTAAAACTTTAAAAATCTATCAATAGATGTCTTATAAATAACATTGAACAAATTAAAAATCAAAGCATAAATATTATACTCTAAGTGTATAAAATTATTGCATAAACATTAAGCATAATTAAATTTTATTAAAAATATTACTCTCCCTAAGGAAACTAATAAGACCCTCTATGTCACAATCCTCCCCCAATACATTCTTCAGTGTATATGGGGGAGACAAGTACATAAGTCTTTGGTCTAAGAATGTTGCACATCCTTCCACTACATGTGCGATTGTTAAGGGCTCTTGGCATCCCTCGGCTCACCAGATCATTGGGACCTCAATCCCCCCCCACCGCGGCAAGGTGGCTTCCGTTAGGGGGGAAGAGAGGGGGAAGGGAGTTAAAAACGGGATAGGGCTCTCTTAAGAGGGGTTATTTTATTTGGAGTTTAAAAAGATTGCTTTTAGAGTAAAACAACCACCATAAAAATTGCTTAAAAACTAAGGGGAACCAAACATGAACAGTAAAAAACTAAAAGAACGTAAAAAAAAATAATAAATTGAAATACAAGATCACAAGTAAAATTAAAAGCTTAAGAAAAGATAGGCAGCAAATTTACGCTGCTCGACACCCGCGCTCGCGAGACCCGGCAACCATCGCGCCTGAGTGTGATTGGCCGAGCCGTGGGGAGCACGGGTGTCGAGTTTATAGTAAAAAGCGCCGAAGCTAACTTAACTTAAGTTTAATGTTAAAGTAAAAAAAATAACTAAAAACGCAACAAAACAAGGGTAGGAGGAGGGGTGAAAGATGTTAAGGAAGTATGAGAGGTACACAAGGAAAAGATGCTGCTGCCAAGCCAGGAACTGGCCCCTGTTCATCGCCTCGG
>NC_051389.1:19068562-19071062 GCF_015228065.2 Penaeus monodon
ATATTATTATTATTATTATTATTATTATACATTTTATTTTTTAAATTTATATAATAATAAAAATAATAATAAACAATAAAAATAATAATAAAAATAAAAAAATTTAAATACATCTTCATCATCATCATATCATCATATCATCAATCATCATCATCATCCATATATTAAAATGTAATATTGATAATAATAATAAAAATTATGTTTATAAAAATAGTTACAACAATGATGACAAACAAATAAAATAAAAATTAAGTAATAACAACTTTTTGATAATACATAATTGCAAAATCAGAATAAAAAAAAGCAGTGATAACCCATAACAAAACACCTGAAACAATTGAAAAAGAACCGAGGCCACTCTCCCAAAAGCCCTTGACATAAAAATCATTAATTCTTCACGGGCCGCCACTCGCCCTCCTTCCCTTCCGCGGGATGTATGATATTATTTATGAAAAGGATCTTTGAGTTTTAGAAAAATAAGAAACCAGGACGTCGGGAGGAGAAAGGATACAGAAGCTTTGCAAAGTTGCAGCGGGGGACGTCGCGGAATGATGGGCGGTGCTACTTCATGCTTTTTGGTGAGGGATGGAGGAGGTGAGGGGACGAAGGAGCAGGAAACTGTAGATTGTTAATATAAGTGTATTTATATGGTTTTGGTGGTTTGTTTGTCGAGAGAACTGTACGTAATATTTTATAACGAATACACAAATGGTGTATTTATTATATTTTGTGTTATATATATATATTTATATATAATATTTATATATATATATATTATTATATATTTATATATATATATTATATATATATATATAAAAAAATTTATTTATATATATAAAATATATATATATATATTAATGCATGCATATTATTGGTGTTTTGTGTGTAGATAATATATAATAATTATATTTTTAAATATATATATATATATATTATATATAAAAGAGGAAAGAGAAAAAAGAGAAAAGGGGAAAGAGGAGAGGGGAGGAGAGAGGGAGAGGAAGAAGATAGAAAAAAAGAAAGATAACAATAAATCTAAAATAATATAATTTTAAATAAATTAATAAATAATATAATATATATTATATATAATATATTTTATAATTATTATATATTTATAATAAATTATAATTTTTTTTATATATAATTTTAATAATAATAAAAATAATTTTTATATATTTTAGATTTTAATTTTAAAAATATATATAATATATAATATTATAATAATATTTTTATATGCATATGCCTTGTATTGATATATTGATATCTTACCCACTGTCTATCTAATATAGTTTTTGTATATAAAATACATAATAACATATCCCCTATGCATACATACTACATATAGTTATGTAATAATAATATATATTATATATTATATATAAATTAATATTTTAAAATATATATAATAATATTATATATATTAATATATAATTAATATATATATAAAATTAAAAATATTATTATATATAATACTATAAAAATATAATATATTATATTTTAAATTATATATAAATAATATATATATATAAAATATATATACACGCACAGCCTCGTCTGAGTGGGGGTTTGTATTTTTCGCTACCCCACACCTTCTCTCCCCTCTCTCTCTTTCCCTTTTCCTCCTCTCTCTCTCTCTCCTCTCTCTCTCTTCTCTCTCTCTTATTACATTCTTCGTAAGACCTCTGGCAGGAAGTGGAGTTGGGCAATCACACAACATATATATCACGATGCCTTTCTAATTTCCTGTTCATTTCAATAGAATTTTTTTCCCCCAGGCGGTCGCAAAAAATTTATTTTTTTTTAGGGGCTAATGTTTTGAAATTTGTTTTTCTTTTGATATATTAAAATTTTGATTATTTTTCCCTTTTCATTACTACGTTTTTCATTATCGCTGTCATTTTCTTTTTTATAAAACCCCTTTTAACGTCATAAAATTTTATCGAACTGTTCCCTTATCATTTCCATCATTACTACTGCTATTTCTATTATCATTTTTGATTTTTTATTTTTATATTATTAATTTTTTTTTTTTTATTTTATATTTTTTTTATTTTTTATTTTATTGGTTTTTTTTTTGTTTTATTACAATTATTACTATTTTTATTATTTTTTTGTATCATTTTTATTATTTTCATTATCTTTTTATTATTATTGTTGTTTTTTGTTGTTATTATTAAATTTTTTACTATTGTTTTTTTATTTTTTACTGCCATTATAATTTCCGTCATTATTTTTTTATTTTTTATCATTTATTATTATTTTCATTATTATACATTTTTAGATGAAAGAGATGATAAAATAGATTTTATGAAAATTTTAAACCTTTTTATTATAAGGGGACTATTTTTATTATCTTTTTATCTGTTTTTATAATAAAGATGTTGTTATTGTTCTGAAGATGATTATTATCATTAACATCATCAGTATTATTTTTTTTATTGATATCATTATTATAAGAATCATTATTATTAGCATCATCATTATCATTATTGTTACT
>NC_051389.1:19081062-19091062 GCF_015228065.2 Penaeus monodon
GTCTCCAACTAACTAGGAGGAACATCTCTGCTGTTTTAAAAACAGTTACAATGTAATACGCCAGACATTATTGGTTTGAACCAGTAATCAGTAGAACTGAAGGTGTTTTCACCAGATACCACTGCCCTGCTGCGACAGTTCACCGCAACCCTGGTATAAGGAGCTAATAGGGTGCTATCCTTGTTAAAGGGAACCCAGGGTGCAGTTTTTGTCTTACCCAGGACAAATACATATACATACATATAGATAAATGTATCTACATATAAGTATGCATGCATGTGCGTGTATATATATACATGCATACATATATATATATATGTGTGTGTGCGTGTGTGTGTGTGTGTGTGTGTGTGTGTGTGTATGTGTGTGTGTGTATGTGTGTGTGTGTGTATACACATTTATGTACATATACCTTTTTTTTTTTTTTTTTTTTTTTTTGCTTTCAGCGATGAAAACTCTTTTGTGACATGATTCATGTTGTCGAACTTTGTCTCAGAGGCATCAAAATATTTGCATACTGAAACTGTCGAGGAATGTTATTCTCGGGTTACCTCGAACTTGCTTGCCTTCAATTTTACGGCTTAGGTAATGTGCCTTCACGGATGTAAGTCCGGGGAATCTGATTTTACTAAATTTCTAAAAGGTTCGTATCTGTTGACTCTTCTGAGGATCTCCTCGTTGGACACTCAGTCGGTTTTATGGGTGCGCAACACCCTGCAGTAGAACCACTTTTTGTGGCCTCTGTATTGCGTCGAGTTTCATTCGTCAGTGTCCAGAACATACATGTCCAGGACATACAAAGGTTTTAAGAGTCTGAGTTTTTATTTGCATTGAGAGCTTGCGGTCTGTTAGGATGTTCCGGATTTGGAGAATGGCATCTTTTGCTAATGTGATTTTGCTAGTCTGATTTCCTTCTTGCAACGAGCATCTGAGGCGATAAGAGCTACTAAAGAATTGAAAGAGAAGACCTGTTGGATTTCTATTTCTCCTTGTTTCAATGGACAAGTTGGTAGGAACTCCGCAATAGCATTAACAAGATTTTGGAGGTCATTTACATATGTAGCCATGAGAACTGGTGATCTTCAATCTCCCACAAGAAACCTTCAGGGGAGGGTCCGCCTAATCGCTATCTCCATTATTTATGAATCGATCTCTCTCATATTTTTTCTCGAATCAGGTACATATCTAAATAGGTATCCTGTAAATAATAAAATAAAAACGAAAAAAACGCTCTTTTTCACAAAAAATACAAGGAGCTACGATCTTGAAAAAAATCTCATATATACTCACTTACATACATAACAATCTGGTGCACATAGATTTTTTTATTTCCTCATACTTTTTGAGAAAAAAAAATCAAACAAAAAGCCACACACCTCAGTACATCGTCCACTCTAATAAACTTCCGAAAAAATAAATAAAAAATCCGCGTGCACCTGGGTCTAGAGGAAAGATTTGCCTTTCAAACGCCGAAAACCCTATGTAAATCGGTGAAATAGCGGCGGACATGTAAAAAGAAGTGTGAAAAAACAGTTTCGAGAAAAACGCGTTTGAATGTCGCGCCTCTGTCGTCCGTAAAAATAAAGTTACCTCCGTAAAAATAAAAGAACAACATGCTAGTTACAAGTCGAGATTATAATGTAACATTACCCATATCTCTACATACTAAAAGAGGGATCAATTAGATTGGTTCACTTACTGAAATAGTATGAGAACATGAAGCCTCCACACCACGTCAAGGTGATCCCATGCTGTGGAGGTCCCCCTCTCATTTTTTACGAGAGTATTACTGCCGTTTTTTCTATGGCTGGGGCTACATGCATTTAGTCCTAGTATGCACCAGGTTGGTAATCCTCAGAGAAATCTAATTTTCTCTTTGGCTTCCTTGTCTTGATTGAAGCACTGTGTTCCTCAGTCCTTTGTTCCTGTATTTCCTGAGACTTTCTTACACTGGTGTTTGAGCCGAACATATGTGTCATTACACACGTCTTTCCCAAAATTATGGTCTAGGACTGGGGCTCGACAAACGAAGAGGACTCGGAATCTACCGCAATATTTTTCCTTGCGGAGTTTCCCTCACAACTTCTGGTGCAGCGACTCGGGTTCAGGGTCACGCCCTTCAGGCAGCGTCTTATTAGGTCTGGACTAGTAAGTTCACAATAAATACCCTTTATCAAATTTAGCTGTTCAAAGATTGATTGATTGATTATTTAAAATTGTCTGCCGCGTCAACAGCTAAGGTCATTAGCGGCGAATACCTTGTTAACTAGAAATATTAAAATGTTTAAAACTTTAAAGATCTACCCAATAAAAATCTTATAAAAAAACAAAAAATAAATAAAAAAATCAAAGCATAATATTATACTCTAAGTGCATAAAATTATTGCATAAACATTGCATAATTAAATTTTATGAAAATTTTAGTCTCCCTAAGGAAATTAATAAAGACCCCTATGCCCACAATCTTCCCCAATACATTTTCAGTGATATGGGGGAGACAAGTACATACGTCTTTGGTGTGAAAATGTTGCACATCTTTCCCACACATGTGCGATCGTTAATGGCTCTTGGCATCCTTCACAAAGTGCTTCATTTTAGCCATCATTGGCCCATGAGTCAGTTTTGTGTCCCCGATTCTTAGTCTTGTTAATACAACTTCCACTTTTCGGTTGGGATGGATGCTAGTCACCCAACTGCCAAGGTCATCTCTAATGTCTCACAGTTTGTTTCTGGAGGTATGCCTCCATTGTTCCCTCCATTTATCATGAAGACAACTTCTGATGCTGGTTTCGGGTCGGTGTGTGGGGAGGGAAAAGGGAGCATCACAAGGCTGAGCGGCAGCTGCCTTGGCCTTCTGATCAACTCGCTCATTCCCACTGATACCAACATGCGCTGGCACCCAACATAGAGTTATCTTTTTACGTGTTACATCTGATATCTCCCCTTTCCCAATTCCGACTAAATCCAGCTCGACTTGATTAGTCCAAGGCGGAAATTGGGGAATTCCAACAGCCAGAACCTTAGAGAGATTTAAATTAAGATCTTCCACAAGATTCCTCATTCTCCTACCATAGGCTATCCTCAAGAGGGGGGTTGAAAAACCATCTGGATGTAGGAGATCCTGGAATCCTGTAGTAGATCCTGAAAGTGTAGTAATCAGGTTCATGTATTCTCGGTGTAATGAGAGGTGGTTCTCCACTCTCAGCATACAGGGATTCCACAGGTGAAGGCCTGAAAGCCCCAGTACAGATTCTGGTGAGCTTCATTATGAACCCGGGGCTAACATCCGTAGAACAGGGGGGAGTTGCAGATGAATAAGCTTCACATCCATAATCAAGCTTACTACGAATAAGCGTCGGTAAAACCGCTGAAGCGTTATGCGGTCTACACCCAAGATAGATGTGAAGAACCCGCAAAATACTAAGTGGTTTGTAGCCTTACTTTCAACTGTTGAGTGAGGCACCCATGTAAGCCTTTAGTCAAAAATTAGACCCAAATACTTCACCTCTTGGGCAAATTGCAGTGGGTTTGCTCCCAAATAGAGGGAAGGATTGAATTTCCTCGTTTTTGGAAAAGCATAGCCATGGTATTGCTTGGGAAATCTGAACCCATGATATGTTGTCCACTGGTACAACCTGATTTATTGCAGTCTGCATGGGTCCTTGTACATCCTGTAAGCTTCTCCTGAGCAGTACAGTGTAAAGTCACCACATACAGATTACAGGGGAAGAACTTTGGGAAAAACTTTACAATGTCTTTTTTAGCAATGGCAAACAGGGTCACACTTAAGACACTCCCCTTTTGGGAACCCCTTCCCGCTGATCTTTCCCGGTTAGAGAAACTGTTTCCCACCCAAACTTTAAATTTCCTGTTAGCAAGGAAGTTTTGTATGAAGGTAGGTAATGCTCCTCTTAAACCAATGTCATACAACTCTTGAGAATGCCATGCTTCCAAGTAGTATCATAATCTTTCAAGGGTCAAGAAGACTGCTAACATGTGACATCGCTGTGCGAAGGAATTCTGTATAACAGTTCATCTTACAAGTGCATCTGTGGTCGATCTCAATCTTCTAAAAACCCCTATGATATGGAGTCAGCACGTTTTTCCCTTTTTTAGCAGCCACGTCAACCTGAAGTTACCATTTTCTCCATCAGCTTTCAAATGCAGCTGGTGAGGGAAATTGGTCTGTAAATTTTTGGTGCGGAAGCATCCTTGCCAGGTTTTGGGACAGGAATGATTATAGCCTCTTTCCCTGTGGATGGCACTGTACCCTCCCTATATATCCCATTGAATAGGTCCAACAGGAACTTCTGGAAGCTCCCGATAAGTGAGATATCATTTTGGGATGGAATATGTCACTTCCCGGGGCAGCTTACGGCAGAGCTGCAAAGCAGAGCCATCTCCTTGCGTAAAAATGGGAAGTTCTGCTGCAGTTTACTGAAGAACGACACTGGGGGTCGTTCCTGTTCAGCCCGAAAAAGTGGAGAATCGGGCCCGTGTAAGATGCTCCCGAGGAGATCACTGCCAGGGAGTTAGCTAGCTCAATAGCAACATCTTTTTTATCTGGGATGAGGATGCCATCAAACTTCAAAGCAGGGGGTGACAGTGAGGTGCTCTTTCCCGCGATCTTACGCACCTTGTCCCATACCCCTGCTAAGGGGGTCCAGAGTTAATTTAAAGGGGACATACTGGGCTCCATGACATCCGTCTGGGCCCCCTTTAGCACTCGCCTAGCCTTGGCTCGGGTCTTTTGTAATGGATCAAGGTTGCATCACTGGGGCGTCATTTCAACTGCCTTAATGCAGCTTTTCTTGCTCTGACAGCTTGTTGGCATTTACAGACCACCATGGTACCAGAGGTCGACGGTAATGCCGCTACTTTTGGGAATGGAGCTTCTGCTGCAAGGGGGAATTCGTGATGTGAAGTGATTAACAGCATCTTGAACACACTGGAAAATCATTCACAGATCCATGCAATACGCAGTTGATCTAAAAAAATCCAGTCCCCATGTTCAAGTTTGCCATCTCTGCACTCCATTGGCTGGAATACCATCACCTCCTCCAAAAGTATTGGAAATGGTCGCTCCATGTAAGTCTTCCATAACCTGCCAGTGAAATTCATCTGTGAATCAGGTGAGACAATTGACAGGTTATATTGGAGAATGTCCCAGTTGAATTTTGGAATGTGTGGGAGTGTCACTGTTCAATAAAACTGCATCTACTCTTAGGAGCAAGGATTCCAAGGCCCTTCCGAGGGTTGCACAAAGTGTCTCCCAGAGGTGATGCCGACCATTGAAATTTTCCAAGAGTAGAAATGGATGTGGCAACCCAAGTAGATCTTCCAAATCATTATGTTGAGATTATGTGGAGGAAGGTAGAAGATGCAACAGTGTAAGGTTGTGATAAGCATATTTCCCAGCTTCACTGCAGGGGTTTTCTGAGGTGGATGGCCTGGAAAGGAATATCCTGACATACCATTACTATCCTCCTCCTGAGGTCCTTGTCAAAAGTTCCATTTAATGGCTTTAATTTGGAATCCTCTCAGGGAAATTTAGATGATTTTCCCTGGTCATAATCTCTTGTAGGCATACACAAACTGGATTACATGAAGCTATCAGATGTTGCAGTTCTTCCCATTTGCATGAACTCCCTGACAGTTCCCTTTTGGGTTAGAGCATCCAGTTCTTTAAAATATTTTTTCATAATGTGTTGGCGACCCCTGTGGTAAAGGTTTGCCTACACCTTTAGGTTGTCCCTTTCCAGGATCTTGGGAGAGTCTTTTGAGGGGTTGTTTACCCATGGAACTAGTTTTCACAGGCTTCCTTTTGACAGGATCAGGATTTCTTTGCCTGGGCAAAGAACGGACCTGAGCCTTTGTTTCAGGGGCATTCTGCCTAGCAGCAGAGGCCCTGAGCCTTTGCTTCAGGGGCATTCTGCCTAGCAGCAGAGGCCCCTGTGGATGTGGTGGCAGCTGGAGCTATCACCGTGGAGACCCCTGGAGCCCTTCCTGACGGCTCCAAAGATCCCCCTTGAAATGAGTCTTTTGAACAGACTTAGGATCCTTTGCTGGGCAAAGGGCAAAACCGAGCCTTTGCTTCATGGGCAAATTTTTCCTAGCAGCGGAGGCCCCTGTGGATATGGGGCAGCTGGGCTGTCACCATTGAGGCCTCTGGAGCCTCACCTGATGGCTCCAAAGACCTTACTTTGGGAGGAGGAGTCTCCTCAATAGACCCCTCACTCCTACTCCGTTTCTGGCAGTTTTAGTAATTGGGGACTGAGGTTTAAAAGAAGTGGCAGAGTGTGTGGTGTAAGAAGCATTGGAGGGCAAGGGTTGGTGGGAAGGAGGATGAGCCAGAACCGAAGCAAAGGATTTACCTGGCTGTGCAAACAGCACAACAGCACGTCGCTTTGCCTCTGGAAAAAAATAACTTCTCCTTTCTCCTTATTATCAATACTTCTTCTCAAAAATTTTTACCTTTTACACTGCTTTGAAGAAGATTCATGAGCTTCTTTGCAGTGGTAACAGCATATTGGACCTGGAAAGTTGTCATCTCCTTTATGACCTGTCGTACCACACTTTAACATATTGTTGTCCATTTCCTTAAAAACAGCAAGAGTTTACTCCATGCCCATAACCCTGGCAGTGGAAGCAACGCATAGGGTTGGGCACATATGGCTTACCTTGAGGTGGTACCATGCCAACTTTAAAATGATTCTGGAAGGACCAACGTATTAAAAGTTTGAAGGAGAGCTGGTGTAGACTGTTCCAAACGTCAACTTTTTTCTAAACGTTTTACTGCCACTGCATAAAATTCTCTTGTTCCTCTAACAGTTTCTCCTCAGAATACCTCATCAGGTCTCGGGAAAAGACAATCCCTTACATGATTGAGGTTTGTGAGGAGAACATGAAACTTGAGCCCCAGGGATGTTGCCATATCACACGCAGACGGGCACTCTCATCTGGTGACGAAACCTCAACTATCAGGCTACCATCTCGCTGTGGGGTGATGCGAGGATCACGTTGAGGTATGTCAACTATTTTCCTATGTACTTCAAAAATATCAAGATCCATGATTGATACACCATCAATGGTCTTCACTACTAGGTACTTACTATATGAAATAGATTTCCTTAGTGGATTGAGGAGGACTTTTCCCCTTTCTTACCTGGTTTGGGGCCCGGGAAACCATTATGATTCCCATTGTTGCCCTTTGGAAGCTGGAAAGGCTCCAGAGTGACAACATGTGATGTTCCAGAGGGAATGGTCAGGGGATTACATAGGTCGTCAGGGAGAGAGCTAGATCTTTGTAAATTTGTAGTACTCATACAAATTAGAATTCTTCATTTCCTCACCCCCCCACCCACCATGGAGTCCAAGGAGGGGAAGCCCATAGTTGGGCTCAAAATTTCCCAACAGCCACAGGGTAATGAGGAAATATACGCAGCCACTGTTACAGTACTGATGGTAGTCGCGGGACCCAGCGCTGCCGATGAATAGTACTGCTTGACCCCAGCCATATTTGACCAGCAGATTGACTTGACCGGGCCTTGATCAAGCCACCCGTCTAACCAGAATAAAGGACCAAAGCGTGCAGCATCACTCAACCTCCAGGACTCCTGTCTCCTGGTATTACGGGATGCCACACACGGCAAATTACAAAGCACTACAAAGTCCAAGACAATCCCCATGTGTGAGTTAACAACAAAGCCAACTCCTATGTGGCTCTTGAACCCACGGGTCATCCAGGTTCCATCATACGATATCTCTACATTTATATTACCTTCCTCATCCGTGTCACTAAAGTTGTGAGAAAGGTAATATTCTCTGACCTTTTTGCGGCACTGTGCTATGAGCCCATCATAATAACGCTTCATCTGTTTGTAGATATATGTTCAGTGCCTGTTGTAAGTGCCTGCACTAAAGTTGTCTCTGGAAAAAAAACTCTCACTTTTTTGAAGGCCTTCCCGACCTACACCAGTGACTATGCTGTTATATACATCTTTTTAGGGGCCATGTTTCTTAGGGGGCAAGACAGCAAGGTTATCTCTGTGAAGGGGCCATGTTTCTTAGGGAAAACGTCTTCTCACATGAGGGGCACATTATTGTGATAACTGAATCAAACACATTTTCAGAAGGTTTTATCACGGGTCTTCCCGTGCACTGTTCTGTGGGGCACTGAATGAGAAAATAATTCCTGTAACTGTTCGTCTGACCCAGATATTTGTTAGAAAAGTTTTTTTCCACATCACTTTTCACATCTTTTGTCAGCCTCAGGCGTCTCATGTGCGAAGACACAAATGGTGGCACATCACAAAGGCCAACAGGCGTAGGACTATCCCTCGATGTTGAGGGTTGTGGTGAGGAGGCACTGGGCACGCTGCGAGCCTCCCCAATGCCCACACAGTCTTCCGCCTCACTATCACCCCACTGAGTTGCCTGCAATAAAGTCAATGCGAACAAGTAAAAATTCTGTCTACGAGCGAGAGTCGACAGAGCACAACGAGATACAACTTCACTTACTTGACTTTATCTGGGCACTGAGGTCTCTGGTGTGTGAACATCTGCGTTTACATAAAGGTTGCCTATTATGAGTTATTATTCTCTCCTTTTCAGGAGCAAATGATAATCATTTAGCCTATAAAATAATCTAATACACGAACTGTCGCGACACATACATTATGGGCAATGCGCGATATATATAGGGGTATACATAATATGCTGTATCTTCTTTATTTTTGCATATTTCGCCTCCCAACTTCTGGAACATACAGAGGAATGTTGCCAGAATAACATATATTTTTTTCAGAATATTTTCGATCTTGTCATAAATTGATCGTTCCCCAAGCGGACCCTCCCCTTCAGAGTATAAATCACACACCCTTGTCGGACTTCTCTCTTGATGGGGAACCAGTTAGCAGTTCCATCAGATAGGCAAACTGCTCCAAGTTGATCTTGGCAGACTGACTGAAACAGTCTTATATCTTTGTCATCTATCCGGATATTTGCAAAGATTTTGAACAATTCTAAGTGCCGGACCTTATCAAAAGCTTTTTGATAGTCAAGAAAACCAAGTAGATGTTTTGCTGGTGTTGGGTGGCTCTCTCGGCAAGCATTCTCATGACGAAGATAGCGTTCCTCGTACTTTTATCTGGGTTCTGGTATATTGGGTAGGAGTTGTCTGCTGATCCTGTGTAAGACTCAAGTTTTCCTGGGACCTACGGTAGGGCAATAAATACCCATTTCATCATTTCTTTAGGTAACTTTCCTGTTTCATAGATATCAATTAGGAATTTCCAGATGAAATCAATACCTTTTATCTTCTAACGACCTGAGCATTTCAATGTATATGCTGTCGGATCTGCAGCTTTTCTAGATTTCATTTGCTGTAGGGATCAGCAAACTTCTGAGTTCAGAACTGGTGACAGTGACAGCTTCTAGGATTAGATCTTCTGGTTCTTAGTCATTGTCAAAAAGTTCTTTAACATCTTCTAAACGAGCAGACATCCTCAGTCTCGTGGAGAATGTGACTGTCTGCTGCTTTGATGCAACTTGAGGAAAAGGACCGCTGACCAGTGATCTCTCTTATCCGTTTGGGATTACAACTGAGATTCTTTACTTCATCACATTTCTCCTGCGCCACATTTCCTTGGTTTTCTTACATTCCTTTTTGCATAGATTGTTCATTAGTTCATAGAACTCAGGGCTCTATTTTGTGATGCTGTATTTGTAGCAGGTCTTTGAACTCTGGGTGGAACCAGCCTCATGAGGGCTTCTTCTCTTCTGCTGTCAGGATTGTCTTAACAGCTGCTGCCTGAATGTTGTAAATGAAGGCACCAAAACGACGATGAAAGTCGTTGATGGAAGCCTCTAGTAGATTTTTAAAAATATATATAATAAAAATAAATATCGTTTTCGTGCACCTCTTGATTGGTCTGTAATGCACCGAGCTCAAAATTGGGGGCAATCTTCGCCTTCTTCAACTTTCTGAGGGACAATAAAA
>NC_051389.1:19096944-19107987 GCF_015228065.2 Penaeus monodon
AAAAATATTGGGTAGTTTCCGAGTCTCTCGTTTGTCGAGCCCCAGTCCTAGACCATAATTTGGGAAAGACGTGTGTAATGACACATATGTTCGGCTCAAACACCAGTGTAAGAAAGTCTCAGGAAATACAGGAACAAAGGACTGAGGAACACAGTGCTTCAATCAAGACAAGGAAGCCAAAGAGAAAATTAGATTTCTCTGAGGATTACCAACCTGGTGCATACTAGGACTAAATGCATGTAGCCCCAGCCATAGAAAAAAACGGCAGTAATACTCTCGTAAAAAATGAGAGGGGGACCTCCACAGCATGGGATCACCTTGACGTGGTGTGGAGGCTTCATGTTCTCATACTATTTCAGTAAGTGAACCAATCTAATTGATCCCTCTTCAGTATGTAGAGATACTGGGTAAGTGTTACATTATTAATCTCGACTTGTAACTAGCATGTTGTTCTTTTATTTTTACGGAGGTAACTTTATTTTTACGGACGACAGAGGCGCGACATTCAAACGCGTTTTTCTCGAAACTGTTTTTTCACACTTCTTTTTACATGTCCGCCGCTATTTCACCGATTTACATAGGGTTTTCGGCGTTTGAAAGGCAAATCTTTCCTCTAGACCCAGGTGCACGCGGATTTTTTATTTATTTTTTCGGAAGTTTATTAGAGTGGACGATGTACTGAGGTGTGTGGCTTTTTGTTTGATTTTTTTTTTCTCAAAAAGTATGAGGAAATAAAAAAATCTATGTGCACCAGATTGTTATGTATGTAAGTGAGTATATATGAGATTTTTTTCAAGATCGTAGCTCCTTGTATTTTTTGTGAAAAAGAGCGTTTTTTTCGTTTTTATTTTATTATTTACAGGATACCTATTTAGATATGTACCTGATTCGAGAAAAAATATGAGAGATCGATTCATAAATAATGGAGATAGCGATTAGGCGGACCCTCCCCTGAAGGTTTCTTGTGGGAGATTGAAGATCACCAGTTCTCATGGCTACATATGTAAATGACCTCCAAAATCTTGTTAATGCTATTGCGGAGTTCCTACCAACTTGTCCATTGAAACAAGGAGAAATAGAAATCCAACAGGTCTTCTCTTTCAATTCTTTAGTAGCTCTTATCGCCTCAGATGCTCGTTGCAAGAAGGAAATCAGACTAGCAAAATCACATTAGCAAAAGATGCATTCTCCAAACTCCGGAACATCCTAACAGACCGCAAGCTCTCAATGCAAATAAAACTCAGACTCGTTAAAACCTTTGTATGTCCTGGACATGTATGTTCTGGACACTGACGAATGAAACTCGACGCAATACAGAGGCCACAGAAAAGTGGTTCTACTGCAGGATGTTGCGCACACCATACACCGACTGAGTGTCCAACGAGGAGATCCTCAGAAGAGTCAAACAGATACGAGACCTTCTAGAATTGAGTACAAATCAGATTCCCGGACTTACAATCGTAAAGGGGCACATAGCTAAGCCGTAAAATTGAAGGCAAGCAAGTTCGAGGTAACCCGAGAATAACATTCCTCGACAGTTTCAGTATGCAAATATTTTAATGCCTCTGAGACAAAGTTCGACAACATGAATCATGTCACAAAAGAGTTTTCATCGCTGAAAGCAAAAAAAAAAAAAAAAAAAAAGAAGGTATATGTACATAAATGTGTATACACACACACACACATACACACACACACATACACAAACACACACACACACACACACACGCACACCACATATATATATATATGTATGCATGTATATATATATACACGCACATGCATGCATACTATATGTAGATACATTTATCTATATGTATGTATATGTATTTGTCCTGGGTAAGACAATAAACTGCACCCGGGGGTTTCCCCTTGAACAAGGATAGCACCCTATTAGCTCCTTATCCCAGGGTTGCGGGGGAAACTGTCGGCAGCAGGGCAGTGGATATCTGGTGAAAACACCTTCAGTTCTACTGATTACTGGTTTCACCAAATAATATGTCTGGCGTATTACATTGTAACTGTTTTAAAGCAGCAGAGATAGTTCCTCCTAGTTAGTTGGAGACTGCGAGTTGAGAAGGACCCGGGGGGATTCCATAATTTTTTCTTTTCCCCTGACAAACCTCTACACCAATGATTAAATACAGAAATGATAATTCATACCACATCGCCCGTCGCGGGGGTTTATCAAGGGGTGCGTTATCCAGTGGGCAACCCAGGCTGACAATGTTAAATATGCATCTGGAAGACAAGAAGATAAAGAAAACATGTCCAATTAAGAAACACATTAAAAATCGGAACGTGGAACGTAAGGAAAATGGAAGAGATGGGTAAATTACATACTGTCTGTAACGGAACGGATAGATACAACATTCAAACACTAGGAATAAGTGAGACCAAATTGGAAAAGTAATGGAAGTTTCAAAACTAAAGAAAACAAGACAGTTCCTTTTTCAGGAAAAGAAGAAGGAAATTATAGTCACGGAGTTGCTAGATTCTCACGAAAAAACTGCAAAGGGCACAATTGGGTACAGCCCAATAAATGATCACATTTTAAAAGTCAGAATAAAAGCAAAACCTCATAACATTAGTAGTATACAATGCTACGCACCAACCAACATTGCAAGTGATGAAGAAATGGACATTTTTTATAACACTCTCCAAGATACTTTAGACACAATCCCTAACAGAGATGTAAAAGTAATCATGGGAGACCTCAAAGCCAAAGTAGGAAAAAATGATCTAAAAAATGACACCTGTGGAAAATTCGGCCTTGGAGATATAAATGAAAGAGGTAAAGATTTGACTGAATTCTGTAGTACAAATAATCTAGTTATAGAAAATACATTGTTCCTACAGCACCCAAGACATTTGTGACACGTGGTTTTCACCAGACAAAAGAACACGCAACTAAATTAACTACATTGTGCTGAACCAAAAAATGGAAAAAAGTTGCATAAAAAATGCCGAGACAAGACCTGGTCCCCCGACTGCAACAGGTGCCCACCAATACAACTATCGACTTTAAAAAAAGACTCAAAAAGATGGAGCGTCCAACACCACCTCTAAAGCTCGACACAAAACTCTTGATAACAATTACAGAATTACAGTGTCAAAACAAATTTGAAGTACTCAATAAATTTTGAAGATGATATAACACCAAATGAGTTGTGGGAAGAAGGAAAAGAACTTTTGCTGAGCGCTGCTTAAGAAACTATCGCCAAAAAGAAAAGGAAAAATTCCCCGGGATATCTGAAAAAACACTAAGTGAAATTTAAACAATAATATGCCTAAAATCAAAGGTTATCAATAATCCATTTGAAAAGGTAATTTACAAAAAACAAAATACAAAAATTCAAAGATTATTGCGACAAGAAAAGGGAAAAAAATATTTAAGAACATTGCCAGAGAATTGAAAACTGTTCTGTCAATAAGACAACTAAAGAACTCTACCAAGGAGTACGAAACATCACACGAAAATTTAAAACCTACAATGGACACTATGAAAATAAAGATGGACTTTTTTATGTGATGGAAAAGAAGTCAAAGATAGATGGAATCAATATTGTTCCAACCTATACAAAAAAAAATAAAGATCTAACAAAAAACATTAATTAGACTCAATGGCAGCGAAGATGAACCACCGCCACTGCTAGACGAAGTTATAAAAGCCATAAAAGAATTAAAGAATAACAAGAGCCCGGGAATAGATGAAATAACAGCAGAACTAATCAAGAATGCTGGCGAAAGTGTTGAATACTTCTACAAAAATTTGTACAAAATATGGAACAAAAGAAGATGGCCCGAAGACTGGGTAAAATCAGTCTTTACTCCATACCTAAAAAAGGTGATGCACTCCAATGCAACAATAACCCCGACAATTGCATTAATAAGTCACAGCAGCAAAATTTTGTTGAAAATTTTTGCTGAAAGAATGAAGTTGAAGTTAAGAGAAGAAATTGCAGATGAACAAGCAGGTTTTCACCCTGGAAAAGGTACCAGAAACCAGATTCTAAATCTAAAATTAATCATAGAGAAAAACAGAACATCAAAAAGGCCTATACCTGTGTTTCATCGATTTCTTGAAGGCTTTTGATATGTTTATCACGATATCCTCTGGGTAACATGAAAAGATATGAAGTTTCCAAAAAACACATCACCAACTAATAAAAGCCATATATGACCAACAACAAAACAAAATGTAAGAACATTTATGGGTTAACAGAATGGTTCGAAGTCAAACAAGGAGTGCGACAGGGTTGCATTCTGTCTCCGCACCTCTTTAACATATATTTTGAAACAATTATGAGAGGTGTCTAGAGAATTTGAAGGAATTGTAGATGTTGGAGGATACAAGATATCAAATCTAAGGGACGCCCATGATATAGTTTTGATTGCCAGCAGTATCACTGAACTACAACAACTACTAGATAAAGTTAGAGAAGCAAGCGAAAAAGGGTGGCTTGTTCTTAATGCAAGAAAACTAAGATGATGAAGATTCAAAGATAACTGGCAATGAACAATGATGAACATGTTTCAATCAATGGAATGATTGTGAAAATGTGAGAGAGTTTACTTATCTTGGAGCTGTTTTAACAATACATATGATGATTCACCGGAGATAAAAAGAAGAATTGCCATTGGGCCCCAAAAAAGCCACAATTTCTCTCAATAACATCTGGAAAAACCGAAGCATTACCTTTCGGGGCAAAGCTGAGGTTATTGAACTATTTGTTTTTCCCCAAATTTCATCATATGGTTCTGAGTGTTGGGTGCTGAAGTAGATAGACAAAAAAAAAATCAATAGTTTTGAAATGTGGTGTTACAGACGAGTACTGCGTATTAGGTGGACAGAGAAGAAGACGAATGATTAAGTGTTGAGAAAAATAAATTGTAAAGACCGGCTGTTGGACATCTTGAACAAAAGGGGAAATTTAAAATTTTTTGGTCATGTAATGAGAAGTAAAAAGTATTGAGGAAAAACTTTCTGACAGGGATGGTGATAGGAAACAGAAGAAGAGGCAAAAACCCAAGACAAGACTGAACGAAACATCAAAGATATTTGCGGGTTGTCGATGGTACAAGTGGAAAAAAAAGCTAAGATCGAGTTTAGTGGCGAAGGATTTTGGAGAGTTCCACGGCTGCTCAGACATGAGCATACCGTTATTGATGATGATGTATATGTATGTATATATATAGAATTACATATATATAATATTATATATATATAATATAATATATATACAATATATATATATATACTATATATATATATTATAATATTATATATATAAAATATATATTTTATATATATAATTTTATTATATATATGATATATATATATATAGATATATATATATATATTTTATATTAAAATAATTTATATGATATTATGATTTATATATATAAGAATATAATATTTATATTTTTAAAATTTTATATATATATATATATATATATATTATATATATATAAAATATTATATATATATATATATATAATAATATATATATATATTATATAATATTTATATTATATATATATTATTTTTATATTATATATAAAATATATATTTTATATAAAATATACGAAGGGAGAGGAAGGAGAAGCTCAGACTCGAAGAATTTCCCTGAACAAGTTTTCCACGGACTGGAGAGAGGGGAGAACGATGGCAACACTGAACGTCTAAGAGTAGAAGCGACCCTCAAAGGAAAAGGAATTAGATTCCCCACACAGACGAAGGGAGCTGGAGGAAGACGTCGGTGGCAGGGAGACGAGGATCCTCTGCGGGGAACCTCCTATGGGAAGGAAAGCGAGGACGTCATCAAGCGGGACCTTGGTGAACAGGGAGTCAACATCCAAGTCATCATGATTGCCGGTGATACTCCACGAACACGGGAGATGAAATATATATAAAATATATATATATAATATATAATACATATATTATATTATATTATACATATATTATATATTAATATATATCTATATATATTTATATATATATATGTAATAATAATAAATATATGTATTATATATTATATATATTATTTATCATATATTATATCAAAATCTAGATCATATATATATATAAAAATATATATATTATATATATATATATATATAATATATATATTATATATATTTTATATATATATTTCATCTCCGTGTTCGTGAGTATCACCGGCAATCATGATGAGCTTGGATGTTGACTCCTGTTCACCAAGGTCCCGCTTGATGACGTCCTCGTTTTCCTTCATAGGGGGTTTCCCCCGCAGAGGATCCTCGTTCCCTTGCCCACCGACGTTTTCCCTCCAGCTGTTCGTCTTTTGTGCGAATCTAATTCCTTTTCTTTGAGGGTCGCTTCTACTCTTAGACGTTCAGTGTTGCCATGGCGTTCTCCCCTCTCTCCAGTCGTGGCAAACTTGTTCATGGAATTCTTCGAGTCTGAGCTTCCCCCTTCCATTCCCCTTCGTATGTATATATATATATATATATTATAAATATTTTATATATATATATAATAGATATAATTAATATAATTATATATAAAATATATATATATAATATAATAATATATATATATATATATATATAAAATTAAAATAAAATAATTATATATATAAAATATAAATATATAATAATTTATATATATATATAATATATATATATATATATTATATATATATATATAAATAATTATATAATATATAATATATAATATATATATATATATATATATATATATATATATATGTAATATCTATATATATACATACATATACATCATCATCAATAACGGTATGCTCATGTCTGAGCAGCCGTGGAACTCTCCACAATCCTTCGCCACTCAACTCGATTTTACGCTTTTCTTTCCACTTGTCCCATCGACAACCCGCAAATATTTTTGAGTTGTCGTTCAGTCTTGTCTTCGGTTTGCCTCTTCTTCTGTTCCTATCACCATCCCTGTCAGCAAGTTTTTCTCAATACTTTTACTTCTCATTACATGCCCAAATAAACTTTTTTCCCTTTTTGTTCAAGATGTCCAACAGCCGGTCTTTAAAATTTTATTTTTCTCAACACTAATCATTCGTCTTCTTCTCTGTCCACCTAATACCCCAGTACTCGTCTGTAACACCACTTTTCAAAACTATTAAATTTTTTCTTGTCTATCTATTTCAGCACCCAACACTCAGAACCATATGATCCCAATTGGGAAAACTAATGAGTTCAATAACCTCAGTTTTGGGCCCGTAAGGTAATGTTTCGGTCTTTCCAGAGTTATTGAAAAGCAATTGTGGCATTTTTGGCAATGGCAATTCTTCTTTTTATCTCCGGTGAATCATCATATGATTAGTTAAAACAGCTCCAAGATAAGTGAAACTCTTCACATTTTCCCCAATCATCCATTGATTGTAACATGTTCATCATTGTTCATTGCCAGTTATCTTTGAATCTTCATCATCTTAGTTTTCTTGGCATTAAGAAACAAGCCAGCCTTTTCGCTTGCTTCTCTAACTTTATCTAGTAGTTGTTGTAGTTCAGTGATACTGCTGGCAATCAAAACTATATCATCGGCGTACCTTAGATTTGATATCTTGTATCCTCCAACATCTACAATTCCTTCAAAATTCTCTAGAGCACCTCTCATAATTGTTTCAGAATATATGTTAAAGAGGTGCGGAGACAGAATGCAACCCTGTCGCACTCCTTGTTTGACTTCGAACCATTCTGTTAACCCATAAATAGTTCTTACAGTTGCTTGTTGTTGGTCATATATGGCTTTTATTAGTTGGGATGATGTGTTTTGGAAAAACTTCATATCGTTCATGTTATTCCAGAGGATATCGTGATCAACCCGTATCAAAAGCCTTCAAGTAATCGATGAAACACAGGTATAGGCCTTTTTGATGTTCTGTTTTTCTCTATGATTAATTTTAGATTTAGAATCTGGTTTCTGGTACCTTTTCCAGGGTGAAAACCTGCTTGTTCATCTGCAATTTCTTCTCTTAACTTCAACTTCATTTTTCAGCAATAATTTTCAACAAAATTTTTCTGCTGGACTTATTAATGCAATTGTCGTGTTATTGTTGCATTGGAGTGCATCACCTTTTTAGGTTATGGGAGTAAAGACTGATTTTACCCAGTCTTTGGCCATCTTCTTTTGTTCCATATTTTTGTACAAAGTTTGTAGAAGTATTCAACACTTTTGCCAGCATTCTTGATTAGTCTGCTGTTATTTCATCTATTCCCGGGCTCTTGTTATTCTTTAATTTTTTATGGGTTTTATAACTTGTCTAGCAGTGGCGGTGGTTCATCTTCGCTGCCATTGAGTCTAATTTAAAGTTGTTGTTAGATCTTTTTTCTTTTTGTATAGGTTGGAAACAATATTGATTCCATCTATCTTTGACTTCTTTTCCATCACATAAAACAAGTCCATCTTCAGTTTTCATAGTGTCCATTGTAGGTTTAAATTTTTCGTGTGGATGTTTCGTACCTTGGGAGAGTTCTTTAGTTGTCTTATTGACAGAACAGTTTTCAATTCTCTGGCAATGTTCATTTAAATATTTTTCCTTATCTTTTCGCAATAATCTTTGAATTTTTGTATTTTGTTTTTGTAAATTACCTTTCAAATGGATTATTTATAACCTTTTATTTTAGGCATATTATTGTTTAAATTTAACTAGTGTTTTTTCAGATATCCAGGGGGAATTTGTCTTTTTCTTTTGGCGATAGTTTCTTAAGCAGCGCTCAGCAAGAGTTCTTTTCCTTCTTCCCACAACTCATTTGGTGTTTTATCATCTTCAAATTGATTGAGTACTTCAAATTTGTTTGACACTGTAATTCTGTAATTGTTATCAAGAGTTTTGTAGTCGAGCTTTAGAGGTGGTTTGGACGCTCCATCTTTTGAGTCTTATTTTTAAAATCGATAGTTAGTAGTGGTGGGGCACTGTTGCAGGTCGGCACCAGGTCTTGTTTTCGGCATTTTTTATGCAACTTTTCCATTTTTGGTTCAGCACAATGTAGTTAATTTAGTTGCGTGTTCTTTTGTCTGGTGAAAACCACGTGTACAAGTGTCTTGGGTGCTGTAGGAACAATGTATTTGCTATAACTAGATTATTTGTACTACAGAATTCAGTCAAATCTTTACCTTCTTCATTTATATCTCCAAGGCCGAATTTTCCACAGGTGTCAATTTTTAGATCATTTTTTCCTACTTTGGCTTTGAGGTCTCCCATGATTACTTTTACATCTCTGTTTGGGATTTTGTCTAAAGGTATCTTGGAGAGTTTTTATAAAAAATGTCCCTTTCTTCATCACTTGCAATGTTGGTTGGTGCGTAGCATTTTATACTACTAATGTTTTGAGGTTTTTCTTTTATTCTGACTTTTAAAAATGTGATCATTTATTGGGGTGTACCCAATTAGTGCATTTGCAGTTTTTTTTGTGAGAATCATAGCAACTCCGTGACTATAATTTCCTTCTTCTTTTCCTGAAAAAGGAATGTCTTTTTTTTTAGTTTTGAAAACTTCCATTACTTTTCCCAAATTGGTCTCATTATTCCTAGTGTTTGAATGTGTATCTTCCGTTCCGTTACAGACAGTATGTAATTTACCCATTTTCTTCCATTTCCCTTACGTCCACGTTCCCATTTTTAATGTGTTCTAATTGGACATGTTTTCTTTATCTTCTTTGTCTTCCAGATGCATATTTAACATTGTCAGCCTGGTTGCCCACTGGATAACGCACCCCTTGATAACCCACGCGACGGGCGATGTGGTATGAATTATCATTTCTGTATTTAATCATTGGTGTAGAGGTTTGTCAGGAGAAAAGAAAAGTTGAGTGGAATCCCCCAGGCTCCTTCTCAACTCGCAGTCTCCAACTAACTAGGAGGAACTATCTCTGCTGCTTTAAAACAGTTACAATGTAAAAACGCCCGACTATTATTTGGTGAAACCCGTAATCAGGGAGAAGAAGGTGTTTTCACCAGATATCCACTGCCCTGCTGCCGACAGTTTCACCGCAACCCTGGTATAAGGAGCTAATAGGGTGCTATCCTTGTTCAAGGGAACCCCAGGGTGCAGTTTATTGTCTTACCCAGGACAAATACATATACATACATATAGATAAATGTATCTACATATAAGTATGCATGCATGTGCGTGTATATATATATACATGCATACATATATATATATATGTGGTGTGCGTGTGTGTGTGTGTGTGTGTGTTTGTGTATGTGTGTGTGTGTATGTGTGTGTGTGTGTATACACATTTATGTACATATACCTTCTTTTTTTTTTTTTTTTTTTTGCTTTCAGCGATGAAAACTCTTTTGTGACATGATTCATGTTGTCGAACTTTGTCTCAGAGGCATTAAAATATTTGCATACTGAAACTGTCGAGGAATGTTATTCTCGGGTTACCTCGAACTTGCTTGCCTTCAATTTTACGGCTTAGGCTAATGTGCCTTCACGGATTGTAAGTCCGGGGAATCTGATTTGTACTCAATTCTAGAAGGTCTCGTATCTGTTTGACTCTTCTGAGGATCTCCTCGTTGGACACTCAGTCGGTGTATGGTGTGCGCAACATCCTGCAGTAGAACCACTTTTCTGTGGCCTCTGTATTGCGTCGAGTTTCATTCGTCAGTGTCCAGAACATACATGTCCAGGACATACAAAGGTTTTAACGAGTCTGAGTTTTATTTGCATTGAGAGCTTGCGGTCTGTTAGGATGTTCCGGAGTTTGGAGAATGCATATTTTGCTAATGTGATTTTGCTAGTCTGATTCCCTTTGCAACGAGCATCTGAGGCGATAAGAGCTACTAAAGAATTTAAAGAGAAAAGCTGTTGGATTTCTATTTCTCCTTGTTTCAATGGACAAGTTTGGGAGGAACTCCGCAATAGCATTTAAAAAGATTTTGGAGGTCATTTACATATGTAGCCATTTAGAAATGGTGATCTTCAATCCCCCACAAGAAACCTCAGGGGGGGTCCGCCTAAACGCTATCTCCCTTTATGAATCGATCTCTCTATTTTT
>NC_051389.1:19108087-19118087 GCF_015228065.2 Penaeus monodon
AACCCCGGGTTGGAAATCCTCAAGAAATCTAATTTTCTCTTTGGCTTCCTTGTCTTGATTGAAGCACTGTGTTCCTCAGTCCTTTGTTCCTGTATTTCCTGAGACTTTCTTACACTGGTGTTTGAGCCGAACATATGTGTCATTACACACGTCTTTCCCAAAATTATGGTCTAGGACTGGGCTCGACAAACAAAAGGGGCCCTCGGAATCTACCGCAATATTTTTCCTTGCGGAGTTTCCCTCACAACTTCTGGTGCAGCGACTCGGGTTCAGGGTCACGCCCTTCAGGCAGCGTCTTATTAGGTCTGGACTAGTAAGTTCACAATAAATACCCTTTATCAAATTTAGCTGTTCAAAGATTGATTGATTGATTATTTAAAATTGTCTGCCGCGTCAACAGCTAAGGTCATTAGCGGCGAATACCTTGTTAACTAGAAATATTAAAATTTTAAAACTTTAAAAATTTTATCAATAAAAATCTTACAAATAAAAAAATAAATTAAAAATCAAAGCATAATATTATACTCTAAGTGCATAAAATTATTGCATAAACATTATGCAAAATTTAAAATTTTATTGAAAATATTAGTCTCCCTAAGGAAATTAATAAGACCCTCTATGTCACAATTTTCCCCCCAATACATTTTTCGTGTATATGGGGGAGACAAGTACATACGTCTTTGGTGTGAGAATGTTTGCACATTTTTCCACTACATGTTGCGATCTTAATGGCTCTTGGCACCCTTTCACAAAGTGCTTCATTTTTAGCCTCATTGGCCCATGAGTCAGTCTTGTGTGCCCGATTCTTAGTCTTGTTAATACAACTTCCACTTTTCGGTTGGGATGGATGCTAGTCACCCAACTGCCAAGGTCATCTGTAATGTCTCACAGTTTGTTTCTGGAGGTATGCCTCCATTGTTCCCTCCATTTATCATGAAGACAACTTCTGATGCTGGGTTTCAGGTCGGTGTGTGGGAGAGGAAAACGAGCATCACAAGGTTTAGCGGCCAGCTGCCTTGGCCTTCTGATCAACTCGCTCATTCCCACTGATACCAACATGCGCTGGCACCCAACATAGAGTTATCTTTTTACGTGTTACATCTGATATCTCCCCTTTCCCAATTCCGACTAAATCCAGCTCGACTTGATTAGTCCAAGGCGGAAATTGGGGAATTCCAACAGCCAGAACCTTAGAGAGATTTAAATTAAGATCTTCCACAAGATTCCTCATTCTCCTACCATAGGCTATCCTCAAGAGGGTTGAAAACCAATCTGGATGTAGGAGATCCTGGAATCCTGTAGTAGATCCTGAATCGTGTAGTAAATCAGGTTCATGTATTCTCGGTGTAATGAGAGGTGGTTCTCCACTCTCAGCATACAGGGATTCCACAGGTGAAGGCCTGAAAGCCCCAGTACAGATTCTGGTGAGCTTCATTATGAACCGGGTCTAACATCCGTAGAACAGTGGGAGTTGCAGATGAATAAGCTTCACATCCATAATCAAGCTTACTACGAATAAGCGCTCGGTAAAGCCGCTGAAGCGTTATGCGGTCTACACCCCAAGATAGATGTGAAAGAACCCGCAAAATACTAAGTGGTTTTGTAGCCTTTACTTTCAACTGTTTGATGTGAGGCACCTATGTAAGCCTTGAGTCAAAAATTAGACCCAAGTACTTCACCTCTTGGACAAATTGCAGTGGGTTTGCTCCTAAATAGAGGGAAGGATGAATTTTCCTCGTTTGTGGAAATGCATAGCCATGGTATTGCTTGGGGAAAATTTGAACCCATGATATGTTGTCCACTGTACAACCTGATTTATTGCAGCCTGCATGTGTCCTTGTACATCCTGTAAGCTTCCTCCTGAGCAGTACAGTGTAAAGTCATCCACATACAGATTACATGAGACAGAACTTGGAACAACATTTACAATGTCATTTATAGCAATGGAAAACAGGGTCACACTTAAGCACCCCCCTTGTGGGAACCCCTTCCAGCTGATCTTCCAGGTTAGAAAAACCTTTTTTCCTACCCAAACTTTAAATTTCCTGTTAGCAAGGAATTTTGTATTGAAGGTAGGTAATGCTCCTTTTAAAACCAATGTCATAAAACCCTTCTTGAGTATGCCATGCTTCCAAGTAGTATCATAAGTCTTTTCAGGTCAAAGAAGACTGCTAACATGTGAAAATCGCTGTGCGAAGGAATTCTGTATAACAGTTTCCATCCTTACAAGTCATCTGTGGTCGATCTCAATCTTCAAAACCCATATTGATAGGGAGTCAGCACGTTTTTCCTTTTCTAGCAGCCACGTCAACCTGAAGTTTACCATTTTCTCCATCAGCTTGCAAATGCAGCTGGTGAGGGAAATTGGTCTGTAATTTCTTGGTGCGGAAGCATCCTTGCCAGGTTTAGGGACAGGAATGATTATAGCCTCTTTCCATGTGGAGGGCCCACTGTACCCTCCCTATATATCCTATTGAATAGGTCCAACAGGAACTTCGGGAAAGCTCTCCGAAAAGTGAGATATCATTTGGTATGGAATATCGTCACTTCCTGGGCAGTCTTACGGCAGAGCTGCAAAGCAGAGTCCATCTCCTTGCGTAAAAATGGCAAGTTCTGCTGCAGTCTTACTGAAGAACGACACTGGGTGTCGTTCCTGTTCAGCCTGAAGAGTGGAGAATCGGGCAGTGAAAGATGCTCCAGAGGAGATCTCTGCCATCTCTGGATTTAGCTACTCATTAGCAACATCTTTTTTATCTGTGATGATTATGCCATCAATTTTCAAAGCAGGTGGTGACAGTGATGTGCTTTTTTCCAGCGATCTTACGCACTTGTCCCATACCCATGCTAAGGGGGTTTCCAGAGTTAATTAGGAGACATACTGTCTCCATGAAAATCCGTCTGGCCTCCTTTAGCACTCGCCTAGCCTTGGCTCGGGTCTTTTGTAATGGATGAAGGTTGCATCACTGGGGCGTCGTTTCAACTGCCTTAATGCAGCTTTTCTTGCTCTGACAGCCTTGTTGGCATTCATCAGACCACCAGGGTACCAGAGGTCGACGGAAATGCCCCGCTACTTTTGGGAATGGATGCTTCTGCTGCAAGGTGAATTCGTGATGTGAAGTGATTAACAGCATCTTGAACACACTGGAAATCATTCACAGATCCATGCAATACTGCAGTTGATCTAAAAAAATTCCAGTCCGCATGTTCAAGTCGCCATCTCTGCACTCCATTGGCTGGAATACCATTCACCTCCTCCAAAAGTATTGGGGAAAATGGTCGCTTCCATGTAAGTCTTCCAAAACCCTGCCAAGTGAAATTAAATCTGTGAATCAGGTGAGACAATTGAAGGTCTATATTGGAGAATGTCCCAGTTTGAATTTGGAAATGTGTGGGAGTGTCACTGTTCAATAAACTGCATCTACTCTTAGGAGCAAGGTTTCCCAAAGGGCCCTTCCTCGAGGGTTCACAAAGTGTCTCCCCAGAGGTGATGCCGACCATTGAAATCTCCCAAGAGTAGAAATGGATGTGGCAACTGCCCAAGTAGATCTTCCAAATCATTTATGTTGAGATTATGTGGAGGAAGGTAGATAGATGCAACAGTGTAAGGTTGTGATAAGCATATTCTCACAGCCTTCACCTGCAGTGTTGTCTGCAGGTGGATGGCCTGGAAAGGAATATCCTGACATACCATTACTACTCCTCCTCCATGAGGTCCATTGTCAAAAGTTCCATAATGGGCTTGAATTTGGAATCCTCTCTGGGAAATCAGATGATTTTCCCTGGTCATAATCTCTTGTAGGCATACACAAACTGGATTACATGAAGCTAACAGATGTTGCAGTTCTTCCCATTTTGCATGAACTCCATGACAGTTCCATTGGATTAGAGCATCCAGTTCTTTAAACTATTTTTTCATAATGTGTTTGGCAGCACCTGTGGTAAAGGTTTGCCCTACACCTTTAGGTTGTCCCTTTCCAGGATCTTGGGAGAGTCTTTTGAGGGGTTGTTTACCCATGGAACTAGTTTTTCCACAGGCTTCCTTTTGACAGGATCAGGATTTCTTTGCCTGGGCAAAGAACGGACCTGAGCCTTTGTTTCAGGGGCATTCTGCCTAGCAGCAGAGGCCCTGAGCCTTTGCTTCAGGGGCATTCTGCCTAGCAGCAGAGGCCCCTGTGGATGTGGTGGCATCTGGAGCTATCACCGTTGAGACCCCTGGAGCCCTTCCTGACGGCTCCAAAGATCCCACCTTGAAATGAGTCTTTTGAACAGACTTAGGATTCCTTTGCCTGGGCAAAGGGCAAACCCGAGCCTTTGCTTCATGGGCATTCTTCCCAGCAGCGGAGGCCCCTGTGGATATGGTGGCAGCTGGGGCTGTCACCATTGAGGCCTCTGGAGCCTCACCTGATGGCTCCAAAGACCTTACTTTGGGAGGAGGAGTCTCCTCAATAGACCCCTCACTCCTACTCCGTTTCTGGCAGTTTTAGTAATTGGGGACTGAGGTTTAAAGAGAGTGGCCCGAGTGTGGGGGTGTAAGAAGCATTGGGGCAAGGGTTTGGTGGGAAGGAGGAAAGAGCCAGAACCGAAGCAAAAGGATTTACCTGGCTGTGCAAACAGCACACAGGCACATCGCTTTGCCTCTGGAAAACTAACTTTCTCCTTGCTCCTTATTATCAATACTTCTTTCTCAAATTTATACCTTTTACACTGCTTTGAAGAAGATTCATGAGCTTCTTTGCAGTGGTAACAGCATATTGGACCTGGAAAGTTGTCATCTCCTTGATGACCTGTCGTTTCCACACTTTACACATATTCTTGGTTGTCCATTTCCTTAAAACAGCAAGAGTTGACTCCATGCCCATAACCCTGGGGAGTGGAAGCAACGCATAGGTTTTGGGGAACATATGGCTTTACCTTGAGGTGGTACCCATGCCAACTTAACTGATTCTGGGAAAGGGCCAACGTATTAAAGTTTGAAGGAGAGCTGGTGTAGACTGTTTTCCCAAAACCCTCAACTTCTTTTTAAAACGTTTTTACTGCCACTGCATTAAAATTCTCTTGTTCCTCTAACAGTTTCTCCTCAGAATACCTCATCAGGTCTCGGGAAAAGACAATTCCCTTACACTGATTGAGGGTTTTGTGAGGAGAACATGAAACTTGAGCCCCAGGGATGTTGCATATCACACGCAGACGGTCACTCTCATCTGGTGACCAAACCTCAACTATCAGGCTTTCCATCTCGCTGTGGTGATGCGAGGATCACGTTGAGGTATGTCAAATATTTCCTATGTACTTCAAAAATATCAAGATCCCCTGATTGATACACCATCAATGGGCTTCACTACTAGGTACTTACTATATGAAATACTCTCATATTACCAGGTAAAATTTCCTTATGGATTGAGGAGGACTTTTCCCCTTCTTACCTGGTTTGGGAGCCCGGGAACCATTATGATTCCCATTGTTGCCCTTTGGAAGCTGGAAAGGCTCCAGAGTGACAACATGTGATGTTCCAGAGGGAATGGTCAGGGGATTACATAGGTCGTCAGGGAGAGAGCTAGATCTTTGTAAATTTGTAGTACTCATACAAATTAGAATTCTTCATTTCCTCACCCCCCCACCCACCATGGAGTCCAAAGGGGGGGAAGCTATAGTTGGGGTCAAAAACTCCCAACAGCCACAGGGTAATGAGAAATATACGCAGCCACTGTTACAGTACTGATGGCAGTCCGCGGGACCTATGCGCTGCCGACTGAATAGTACCTGCTTGACCCTAGCCATATTTTAAACCACAGATTGACTTGACCCAAAGCGTTGCAGCCATCGCTCAAAACAACCTCCAGGACTCCTGTCTCCTGGTATTACGGGATGCCACACACGGCAAATTACAAAGCACTACAAAGTCCAAGACAATCCCCATGTGTGAGTTAACAACAAAGCCAACTCCTATGTGGCTCTTGAACCCACGGGTCATCCAGGTTCCATCATACGATACCTCTAACCCTTTATATTACCTTCCTCTCCGTGTCACTAAAGTTGTGAGAAAGGTAATATTCTCTGACCTTTTTGCGGCACTGTGCTATGAGCCCATCATAATAACGCTTCATCTGTTTGTAGATATATGTACAGTGCCTGTTGTTGTCTCTGGAAAAAAAACTCTCACTTTTTTGAAAGGGCCCTTCCCCACCTACAAACCCGTGACTATGGCTGTTATATACATTCACAAGGTTCATCTCTGTGAAGGGGCCATGTTTCTTAGGGGGCAAGACAGCTAACGTCTTCTCACATGAGGGGCACATTATTGTGATAACTGAATCAAACACATTTTCAGAAGGTTTTATCACGGGTCTTCCCTGCACTGTTCTGTGGGGCACTGAATGAGAAACATAATTCCCTGTAACTGTTCGTCTGACACCAGATATTTGTTAAAAATGTTTTTTTTCCCCATCACTTTTCACATCTTTTGTCAGCCTCAGGGTCTCGGTGCAAAGAACAAAGGGTGGCACATCACAAAGGAAACAGGCTGGGACTATCCCTCGATTTGAGGGTTGTGGTGGGGAAGGCCTGGGCACGCTGCGAGCCTCCCCAAATGCCCCACAGTTTTCCGCCTCATATCACCCCATGATTGCCTGCAAAAAGTCATGCAACAAGTAAAAATTCTGTCTACGAGCGAGAGTCGCAGAGCCAACGGTAAAATTTCCTTATTTGATTTTTATCTGGCACTGAGGTCTCTGGGGTTTAAACATCTGCGTTTACTAAATTTTCCTATTATAGTTTTATTCTCTCCTTTTCGGGAGAAAAATGATATCATTTAGTAAAAAATAATTAATCCCGACTGTCGCGCCCATACATTATGGGCAATTGCATATTATGGGGGTTACAAAAATATGCTGTACTTCTTTATTTTTGAAATTTTTTCGCCCCCCAACTTCTGGAACATCGAGGAATGTTGCCGAAAAACATATATTTTTTTTCAAAATATTTTCGATCTTGTCAAAAATTTGATCTTTCCCCCAAGCGGACCCTCCCCTTCAGAGTAAAAAATCACACACCCCTTGTCGGACTTCTCTCTTGATGGGGAACCAGTTAGCGTTCCATCAGATGGGGAAAACTGCCCAAAGTTGATTTTTGCAGACTGACTGAAACAGTCTTATATCTTTGTCATCTACCGAATTTGCAAAGATTTTGAAAAATTCTAAGTGCCGGCCTTATAAAAAGCTTTTTGATGTCAGGAAACCAAGTAATGTTTTGTGGTTTTGCGTGGCTCTCTCGCAAGCTTTCTCATGACAAGATAGCGTTCCTCGTACTTTTACTGTTCTGGTAATTGGGTAGATTTTTCTGCTGATCCCGTGTAAAACTCAAGTTTTCCTGGGACCCCACTAAGGGCATAAATCCATTTCATCATTTTTTAGGTAACTTTCCTTTTTCATAGTATCAATTTGGAAATTTCCAGATGAAATCAAAAACCTTTTTATCTTCTAAAACCGAGCTTTCAATGTATATGCGTCGGATCTGCCCGCTTTTTTTAGATTTCATTTGCTGTAGGGACAGCAAACTTCTGATTCAGACGTGACAGTACAGCTTCTAGGGTTAGATCTTCTGGTTCTTATCATTGTCAAAAAATTTTTTAACCCCCCTTTAAACGAGCAACATCCTCAGTCTCGTGGAAATGTGACTGTCGCTGCTTTTAGCAACTTAGGAAAAGGACCGTGACCCTGATCTCTCTTATCCGTTTGGGATTACAAAGAGATTTTTACTTCATCACATTTCTCCTGCGCCCTTTCCTTGGTTTTTTACATTCCTTTTTGCATAATGTTCATTAGTTCTAGAACTCAGGGCTCTATTTTGTGATGCTGTTTTGTAGAGGGTTTTTAATCTGGGGGGAACCAGCCTCATGAGGGCTTCTTCTCTTCTGCTGCAGGTTTCTTAACGTGCTGCCTGAATTTTAAATGAAGGCAAACCCCCCCAAACACGATGAAAGTCTTGATGGAACCTCAGAGTTTTTAAAAAAAATATAAAAAAAATAAATATCGTTTTCGTGCACCTCTTGTTGGTCTGTAATGCACCGAGCTCAAAATTGGGGGCAATCTTCGCCTTCTTCAACTTTCTGAGGGACAATAAAAACTTTTTTTATTACTGGGTTGTGGTCTGAATTTGCGTGTTCACATGCAAATGGTCAGGAGTTTTCGGTTGCGTTCCAATATTTCGAACTGATCATAACATGGTTTCTGGCTTTATCACCAGGACTAATCCATGCATATCATTGCCTGAGGTGTGCACTAAACCAGTTTTTGTAATGTACCAATCATATGTATCTCCGCCTTCATCCGTTCCCACAGACCGTGCATTCCAACAGTCTTCCCATCTCTCTCTGAGCCAACTTTAAACATAAAAGTTAGTCTTCAGCATCTGCAGTGGGAGCATATGCTATTAGGATGTGTACATTTAACAGGACTAGCTTTGATCTTGACAAGAAGCATGCAGCCCGGTTTTGGCCAAAGCGACAGAAGGGAAAATAAAATGTTTTTGTCTAGGACCAGAACAACTCAATTTTTGTGTTCTTAACTAAAAAGAGTGTCATGTGACTTCACACAAACCTAAACACTGGACATTCCTTATGTTCACTTTGTCGAGAGCATTGTCCAATTTTCCAGTTTGGTGTAAACCTAGTTATGATCTAAACCTTTTGACTGTTATCATCACTAAGTTTGTTGATTGGTCAGCAGTCGCAAGATGACTGCAGCATCTCCACAGTTGAATGCAGCTCCTTACACTGGGGTGGCTGATCCATGATCCTTCCCCAGGGGAGTAGTTGATTAGGTAATCATTCATTGTGGTTCTCAACCCACCGTCGTATCCAGATTTGATTTACCCAATATATGCAAATCCGTGTGTGGGCTCACGCACGCCGTGCGGGCGATGTCTGTGTGTGTGTGGGTTTGTGTGTGTGTGTGTGTGCGTGGGGATGTGTGTGGTGTGCGTACGTGGCGTGCGTGCCTATTATGATTTCATCTTTGACGTTAAGTTAAAAGTGATTATACAAAAATTTACATATCAATAGACCCTATGATAATCAAATATAACAACGCAATAAGTATTGCAATGAATCTGAACTATATAATGACTATGATATTATATAATTTGATGTCTTTTATAGTTATACGTAGCATATTTTTGTTTTGCTACTTGTGTCCAGCTCTAAAGGCTTTAGGATGACTACAATTTTACACATATATCTTTTATATGTATACATTTTCTCCATCTAATTTCTTGCCGTTGCGTCAGCTGTGAGGTATCGTTTGTATTTACCCAAAATTATCCATTTTAACAAAAAAACCCCTCTTCCCCAAATAAAAGGGATAACCTTTACAATGAAATCTAAAAAAACTAAATTAAGTTAGGGTTTAAATGATGCTATATTACTTCAAAAATTCAGTAATGCTTGTCGTTTCATTTATGGGGAAATAGAAAAGCACACCTTTAGCATCAGTAACCTTAAATGAGATTTTCTTAATTTAGATATAATTCACGTGATTTCTAAATTTTGTCGTTTTAGGTTAAGGGTTCAAGGAAGGTATAAAAAATCATGTTTAATCAAAAGAAATAATGTAACTGGTGATCACACAGACAGTTCCGTTTATAGGTTTCTGGAAGGCCAAGTTAAATTACTTCGCCCTTGTGACTTGTTTGTTTAAATCGCAACGTCACTATAGATGCCCCATGACCTTATCGGGGCCGCATTAAGGCCCTTTAAGGGCCTTAATGCGGGCTAATATCAAGTTAGTGTGATAGTCGGAGGAAGAGGCAGGGCAAAACAAGAAAAGCTATTTCAAACTTAATTTAATATCCTGATTAGAAAAAGTTTTCTCTAAATTATGCGACAATAAGAAAAATGAAATTTAAAAAATTGTTAGTAAACTTTCATTTTATAATAAGGAATTGCCCAAGTTAGAGCCTAAAGAGAGTATTTCTTGTATCACCATTGACAAATGGCTTGATAAAT
>NC_051389.1:19123260-19133260 GCF_015228065.2 Penaeus monodon
AAAAAAGGGGTTTTTTTCAAGGGTTTTTTTTTTGGAAGGCCTAATTTTTAATTAGGGAAAATGAAAAATTTTTTAAAGGTTTTTAAAATTTAATAGATTTTTAAGGAAAAAGGGAAAAAGTACGTCCCTCTATACGAATATTCAATTAAAATTTTGTGCATTATGTACCCAAAAAACCCCCCAAAAATACATCACCAACAAACAAACTCACCACTTACAACACACACACAACCACCACACACACACACACACACATTGTTGTGCATATATAATATATAATAATAATATAATATAAAATTTTATATATTATAATATATATACATAACATTATATATTTTCATATACACCCAACACACACACACCACAAAACACACACACACACACACACAGGTACACACCACAAACACATACACTTCACACACACATACCACACACACTCCACCATACCACCACACAAATATTTTAAAAATTATATTTTTTTATAAAATATATTATATATATATATATATTATATATATATAACAATACCCCACACACAAAAACACATACACTTACCCACCACATAACACACAAAACCACATTACACACACACACCCCCACACACACACCACACACACACCAATATATATTATAAAATTATAATATAATATAATATACACTTACTTATACATTTTACATACATATAATATATATATATATAATTATAAAATATATTATATAATACCATAATTATATATATATAATTTATATATAATAATTATATTATTTATGTGTTTTTAAATTATAAAATATATATATATTATAATATATATATTTAAAAATATATATATATATACATTATATGTGTGTGTGTGTATTATATTATAACTTCATACTAATTGTGTATTTTGTATAACTATTATTTATATATATATATATATAATATAAAAATTTATATATATTTATTAATATACTTTGCATATTCATACATTTATTTTTAATATAATTATATTATATATATATTATTATATATATACATAATATATATATATATATATATAATTAAATATATATAAAATATATATTTTTATATATATACACACACAAACACATACACTTACACACACACATGCACACACACAAACACACACACACACACAGGTGGCGTGCACCCGAATTGACCACCCAGCTTAACCCGGGCGTGTTTCCCCGGGGGGCCCTTTGGAACACCCGGGTCCTTGCGGCAGGAGACGTTTACCTCTACATCGGGGGAAATTGAAGCGACGGGGAGTTGAGGTGGCTGCCCTTCAGAGGTGAGAAACCCTACGGCACATTATTGGGTGGTTCACCTCTACTGGTGGGGCCGCAGGTGGTCACCACCTCCGGGGTGTAGCCATGCCATCTCCAGCCCCTTATTAAAGGTGACATCGTTGATGAGGGTTTTATGGCTTTAACTGAGCATGTTTTTGGTTTCATGTCTTTTTGCTGTATACGCTCCACCGAGTTAAAAAATTGATTAAAGGCGTTCTACCCCAAACTCGCATCTGTGGAGACGATTCCCCCCGGGCGAGATATTCCTTTGTTCGGGGTGACTTCAATGGGGTATCCGGCTGTGACCGAACGGGCTACGGTTCTGTGGGCCCCCCCATGGCTCGGGCTGACCCCAGCGCGAGAATAGCCTCCTTCTCCGGGACTTTGCTGGGTCCCAAAAAATGAGGATCTTGGGCTCCTGGTACCAGCGCTCCAACCCGCATCACGGGCTTGGTAAGCGATAGGTAAGGGGCCCAAAGGAGATCGCCCACTTCTTTTAGCATGCGATGGGGGCCTCCAAACTGCGGGGTTTACCGGTGCTGAGTTCTGTGGCACCAACATGGCTGGTTTGTGGCTACCCTGGTTTCCCACTAAAAAACTCCCCTCCCTCGTGGCCCCCCAAAGGTGTTTCCCCTGGACGACTAAGGGAGGGGGGTGTGCCCGGGGTTTTCACCAAGCTCTCTGACCGATTCCAGAACCCAACAACCTGAGGGCCCCAGTTGCCAGTGGGGTTCTTCAAGCGTATAACACTCAAGCAGCTCAGGGTCCTTTGGGCGTATCCTGGGGGAAAAGGCAAATTCCATCTCCCGGGAGACATTAGAGGAAACTGAAGCTTTTGAAGTTTGGCTAAATGGGAATCAAGTTTTCGTCGTTCCATGGTGCAAAGCTCGGACACTCTGAAAAGGGACAAGGAAACAGTTCATCGGGAATCTTGCTGAGGAGACAAGGGCCCATTTTTTGGTAAATGCCCTTTTCCCCCCTGCCTACCAAGCCCGAAAAAACGAATCCTTTCCCCTCACAGGGGACTGCAGTCCGAACGGGGGACAGATCATCTCAGACTTTTGTTTTCTGAACTTTGGGGCGGGGTATTTTGAGCATTTTGTCCGGAGACCCCCCAAACATTTAGTTTGGATGCAAGTGATTCTCAGGCTTCCGGCCCACCCATCGGAGGAACCTCCTACCCTAACAAGGTTAGGATGGAAATTTCCAAGCTGAACATGGGAAAGCTGCAGGCATATGTGATATCCCTCTGAACTGCAAAAGGGCGGGGGGGTAAACCCTATGGTGGGGGCCTGCATACGTTTGAGCCATTTGGCATCTGCCTCCCCCTGCCCTTGGGGGGCGTGGTCATCCCTCTCGGGAAAGGGGAAAAGGGGGGATCGTTGGGTTTGTAGCAACTACCGGGCTTACACTGCTCGAAACCCGGGAAATTCTCCCCCACATTCTTCTAAAAACGGATCCCAACCACCTACTGAGGGATCAAGCCGGATAGTCTGGATTCCTCCTGGCAAGTCCAAATAACCTAACTAGCGCTTTGAGTAAATTTTGGAAACACCGTCGTGAGTTTTTCATGGGGTTTCTTTAGCCTACATCGACCTCAAAAAGGTGTTTTACTCGGGCATTGGATCGCTATGGGAGATTGAGGCTCAGGGAATTTCCCACCAGATTATTGGCCTGATAGCAAGCTCTATATGGGATAAAGGCTGTAAAATTGGTGGGGGGATGTCAACTTTTCCCTTTATTCGGGGGGAGGCAAGGGTGTGTCCCCTTTCCCAAACTTTTCAACACTTTTATGGGCTGGTAAGGGGAGGCTATACCAAAGGCAGTGTGGAGCAAAAATAGGGATATTAAGGTCTTAGATCTTGACTTTGCCGCGGTTACCCTCCTATCTGAGTCCTTGGAATACTTTGGGGCTCTGATGCATTTAGCAAAGAGGGGAAGCCCCCAGGCCTAGAGGTCTCCTGGACCCAAAACCAAGATTCAGAGTTTGGGGGGCCGTTAGGGGAAACCCTTTTTTTTATTGCTTGGGGGTGGGGGTTTTTGAAGTTACAGAAAGTTTTACATACCTTTGGGATGTAGTCCCCTATCTCGGTTGTCTGACCGGAAGTAGTTGCGGATTGGTCTGGGAAAAGGAGCATAAACTCGATCAACAAAAGCGTTTGGAATCTCGACCTATGCAGAAGACCCCGCTGCGTGTCTTCAAAGGGCCCTTTATACTGCCTTTTTTCTCTATAGAAGCGAAACCTGGACGTTTCCGTGTCTTGGAGTGCAAACCCGGGGGGTTTCACCATGAACTGGCAGGGACCTTTACTTGCATATCCCGGGGCGCCAATCGGGGTATATGGCCACCCAGCTCGCTTCCCAGTGACGACCCCGCCATCAGGTTGTTCTCTGTGAGACAACCCTGGGGGGAAGGGGACCTTGGGACGCCCAGGGGTCATGGCTTGAGCAGCTCGAGAACCCGTCGCGAGGGAATTTGATTGGGGCCGTGTGCCTGCCTGGGGACTCGCCCCCGAGGGATCCCCTGGCTGGAAGCGAAAGGGTGGATGCGGCCATGCCCCCCGGGCGGCGTTAGCCCCTTTATGAAAATGAATATATATAATTTTATATATTAAAATATATATTATAATATAATTATTAATATATATATATTTGTGTGTGTGTTCTTTTTCATAGCATAAGATGCATAAGGATCAAAGTAATGGTATCTATAGAAAATGTTCGGATGTTGTGTACAAAAAATATTATCAATTTTTATATGACTTTAAACCCCTTTTTTTCCGCGTGATAAGGCTTAAAAATGAAAAAAAAAATCACCTGATACTAGTCTTTAGTGAGCTGGACCTTTTGTAATGTCTCGTTAACGTTCCCTCTACGCTTGCCTCTTTTTGTATGAAAAAAGAAGAAAAAAATTTCAAGCAGCATGAAATTTTGGGCATTAAACTAGGTTTTCATACGCATAAAAATATACAGAATTACATAATATGTTTTATTTTGTAAATACTAGTAATAATTTAAAATATAATATAATATATTATTAAATATATATATATATATATATATTTTTATATACATAAAATATATAAAATATATATATAAAATATATATTTAATATATATTTATATATATATTTTAATTATATATAATAATATTATATATATATATATATTAATATACTTTTTTTTTTTTTTATTATTATTACCACACAAGGGACCACACCATACCGCAAAAATGTGTGTATATATATAATATATAATATAATATATATAATAATAATTATAATTATATATTAAATATATTATAAAATTTTATATATGTTTTTTTTTCTTTTTTAACGTATGTTCATGTCTGTGCTGTATTTAATTGTAGTTTTCATGTTTTGATGCTCTGGAGTGATTACGTGGTAGGGTTCCCAGTTTTCCTTTTTACGGAGATGCCTGTTTTTATTAATAATATAATTTTTATTATATATATTTAATATATATAAAATTATTAATATATATATATTCACGAATATATATTTTTTTTATTAGTCATTTATTCCACTGCAGGGCATAGGCCTCTCACAATTTTTCTACTTGGGGGTTTTTGGGGAGTACCAAACCCTTTTTCCGATTAGATGCCCTTTCCAATAGGCCTCGGCCGCTAAAACCCCCGTGCCCCGGGTTGATTTTCCCCACGCACCTGCGCTCGAACTCTCAAGGTGAAGTGTTTTCTCGCCGCGATTTCGGGCTCGAGCCCGCAGTCGGGGCGCAGGCTTTTTACGACTGCCCCGGCGGGTTGAATTGGAAACCCGGGCCGGGTCCAATTTCAACCCGCCGCGCAGTCGTAAAAATGCCTGGCTCCCCAATGCGGCCGAGCCCAAATCGCGGCGAGAAAGACATATCACTTGAGAGTTCGAGCGCAGGTGTCGTGGGAAAGTCAACCCCCGTGGCACGGGTTTAGCCCCGGGGCCCTAGGGGAAGGGCATCTTCGGGCAAGGGGTACTGCCAAAAACCTCTCATATAAAAAATTGTGAAGGCCTATGCCCTCAGTGGAAAAAATGACTAAAAAAAAAAAATATTCTGAATATTATTATAAAATTATTATTATAAAATATATTATATATATATATATTATAAATATATATATAAAACCCGGCCACTCCCCGTAAAAAAAAAACGGGGGAACCCCTACCAGTACTCCTCCAAGACACAACTAAAAAATACAATTAAATTCATGCCAGACTAACATACCGTTAAAAGAAAAATAATATTAACATATATATATATATATATATATATATATTTTAATATAATATATAATATAATATATATATATATATAATAATATATATCACACATATTTTGTGCGTGTATGTGGTGTGTGCCTCTGTGTGTGTAAAAAATAATAAAAAAAAAAAAAATTATTATATAATATATTTAATATATAATTATAATTATATATATATATATAATTTATAAATATATATATATTATAATATATTTATATATATTATATATATTACATATGTATAGTACAAATATATAACATTATATGTATATCTGTAAATATTTTGCGTAGAAAACCTACGTTTTATTCCCCTGAAAATTATGTTTGCTTGTAATTTTTTTTCTTCTTTTCATAAAAAAAGAGGTCAAGCGTAGAGTGGAAGCGTTAACGCGCACATTACAAAAGGTCCAGCTCACTAAAGACTCAAGTATCAGGTTTTTTTTTTCATTTTTTTAACCCTTACTCACGGGAAAAAATAAGGTTTATAATGTCATATAAAATTAGAAAAATTTTTTTTGTCCCAAAACATCCGAACATTTTCTATAGATACCTTTATTTTGACCTTTGCTCTTAGCTATAAAAAAAACACACACCAAAATATATATAATAATATATAATATATATAATATATAATATTATAATTATATATATATCTCTTCTAAGGGCTAACCCCGACGGGGCCAGGCCGCATCCACCCTTCGTTTCCACCCACAGGATCCTCGAGGCGAGTCCCCAGGCAGGCCACGGCCCAAATTTAAAATTCCTCCGACAGTCCCATCGAGTGCTAACCCATGATCTCCTAGGTCGTCCCACGGGGCCCTTCCCCCAGGGTTGTTCACAGAGAGACAACCTATAGGCAGGGTCGCCCCTGGAAGCGGTAGGTGGCCTATACCCGATTTGGGCGATCCCGGATTATGAAAAAAACGGGCCCCCAGCCAGTCTCAGGGTGTAACCGCCGGTTCACCCCAAGACCGGATAACGTCGGGTTTCGTTTCTATAAACAAAATCATTTAAAAGGCCCTTGAAGACACGCAGTTGGCCTTTTCTGCATAGGTACCGAATCCCCGCTCGTTGTGGGTTTATGGCCCCTGTTGAAGCCAAATCCGTCAACTGATTTCCTGGTCAGACAACCGAGATGACTAACTCCCAAAGGGTATGTAAAACTTTCTGTAACTTCAACAACCCACCCGAAAAGCGGGGATCAACAAAAGGGTTTTTCCCCTACGGGGCCCCCAAACTCCTGAATCTTGGTTTTGGGCCCCAGGAGACCTCAGCCTAGGGGCTTCGCCTCATGCAAATGCTCAAGAGCCCCACAATTTATTCCCAAGGACTCAGAAGGATGGTAAAAACGTCGGCAAAGTCAAGATCTAAGACCTTTAAAATTGCCTGTGTTCTCCCCACTGACTTTGGCTAGTGCTCTGCCCCTTTTAATCCATAAATGTTGAAAAATGTTGGTGCAAGGGGCCCGCCTTGCCTCACCCTGAATTAACAGGGAAAAAGTTGACAACCCCCCCCACACTTTTCAGCCTTTTTACCAGTATAGAGGGTTGCTATCAGGGCCAAAAATCTGTGTCGGAATTCCCCTGAGCCCAGGATCCCCATAGCGATTCCCAAAGCACCGGTCAAACACCCTTTTTGAGGTGATGTAGCGCAAACAAACCCCTGACCAAAATCACGACGGGGTTTCCCAATTTCTCAAAAGGGTAGATAAAGGTTATTGTGGACTTGCCAGGAGTGAATCGCACTCCGGGGCTCTGATGCCTCATAGGGGTTGCGGATCCGTTTTAAAAAATGTGGGCGAGAACCTTGCCTGGGATCTGAGCGTGGGAAAGCCACGGTATTGTACAATCCCAAAGATCCCCTTTCCCCTTCCAGAGAGGGATGACCACGCCCCTCACAGGTCGGGGGTGGTATAGAGCCAAATGGCAGTCAGAAAATTATGCAGGCCCCGAGCCATAGGTTCCCCCCCAAACCTTTAGCATTCGCAGGATTCACAATGCCGCGCTTTCCCACTGTTCGCTTGGAAATTGCCATCCAACTCGTTAGGGTAGGGGGTTCCTCGCGAGGGTGGGTCCGCAAGGGACTGAGCTCCTTGCATCCAAGCTAAATGTTGGAGGGGCTACCTTACAACTGCTCAAAAAACCCAGCCCAAAGTTTACGAAAATCAACATATCTAGATGATCTGTTTCCCTCCGCTGATCGGACTGCATCATCTTGAGGGGACAGGGTTTAGTTTTCCAGGCTTGGTAGGCAGGAGAAGGTCTTAACCAGAAATGGGGCCCTTTGATCTCCTCACAAAGATTCCTGTAACTTCCTTGTCCCCCTTTCAGCAGTGTCCGAGCTCCGCACCATGGAACGACGCAAGACTTGATTTCCCATTTAGCAAACCTTGCAACTGTTCAGTTGCCTCTAATGTCTCCGGGAGAGGAAATTTTCCCCTTTTCCCTCAGGGATACGCCAAGGACTCCTGGCTGCTTTGAGTGTTATACGCTTAAGAACTCCCCTGAGCAACTGGGTCCGTCAGGTTGTTGGGTTCTGTGAATCGGTCAAGACTGCTATGGGGAACCCACGGCACCTCCCCCTCCCTTTGTCTGTCCAGGGAAACACCTTAGGTGGCCACTGGGAGGGACGGGGGGTTTTGAAGTGGACCCGCAGGGGACCACAACCAGCCTATGGTTTGGGGGCCACAGAACTCACATCTGGTAAAACCCGCAGTCTGGAGGACCTCCATCGCATCTAAAAAAAAAATTGGCGATCTCCTTGGCCACTGTACCCGTATCGCTGTACCCAAATCCAGTGAGCGGTTGGGGCGCTGGTACCGGTCCAGGATCCTCATTTTCTGGGGCCTGCAAATCCCGGAGAAGGGGGGGGTATTCTCCTGCGGGATCAGCCCCGGCCATGGGGCCCACAGACATTTGAGCCCGTTCGGTCCCCCGGATACCGCATTGAATACCCTGAACAATGAGAAATCTCGCCGGGGGAATGTTGCCACGATGCGAGTTTTGGGGTAGAACGCCTCTTTACTCAATTTATATAAAGGTAGGGGCGATACAGCAAAAAGAGCATGAAGCCAAAAACTCTTCTCTCAATGCCCTAAAACCCCATCAACCGATGCACCCTTTAAATACCCAGGGTGGGGATGGGTATGGCACACCCTGGAGGTGGTGACCATCGCGCGGCCCGACAGTAGTAGGGGTAACCACCACACTAAACGTCCCTACAGGTCTTCTCACCCCCTAGAGGGCGCCACCTCAAATCCCAGTCGCTTTAATTCCCGCGATAGTAGAGGTAAAAGCTCATCCTGCCGCAAGGGCCGGTGTTTCCCAAACGCCTACCCGGAAAACAGCCTGGATTAACCCCCGGGGGGTCAATTCGGTGCACGCCCCTGTGTTGTGTGTGGGGGGGGGTGTGTGCATGTGGGGTAAGTGTATGTGTTTTTTGTGTGTATTAAATATATATAATAATATTATATTAATAATATATATATATATATATATTTTAAAATTTTGTATATATTATATATATTATATATATATATTTAATATATATATTATGTTTATATGCATAAGTAAAATATTATATATATATATATATTAATATATAATTTTATAAAATATATATATATATATTATTTTTTATAAAACATTATAATATATATATAATTTATATTATAATATAAAAATTATATTTAATATATATATATATATTATTAAGTATATAATAATATTATATTTGGTAAAAAAGTATAAGTATTTGTATATATTAAAATAATTATAATTTATATATATATATGTGGTGTGGTGTGTGTGTTGTGGTGGTGTGTGTGGTATATGTGTTTGTGTGTTTTTGTGGGGTGTGTATGGTTTTGTGTGGGGTGTGTGTAGTGTTATATAATATATTTTATAATTTTTTAAAAATATTTATAATATATATTATAATTTTTATTTGTGTGTGTTGGGATGTTGAGTGTGTGTTGTATGTGGGTTAAATGATGTGTTTGTGTGTTGTATGTGTGTGTGTGTGTTTTGAGTGTGTGTGTGTGTGTGTGTGTGTGTGTGTATTGTTATATAATTTTGTATAGTAATATATATATATAATATATATATAATATTTTATATATTATATTATAATGCCAAAAAATATGTGTGTGTGTGTGTGTGTGTGTGTGTGTGTGTGTGTGTGTGTAAGTGTGTGTGTTTGTTTGTGTGTGTGTATGTATTCGTGTGTGTGTGTACATAGATGCACAAATTTGAATGTGAATATTCTGTATAGAGGTACGTACATGTTCCATTTGTCCTTAAACATATCATATTAATTATCCTTTAAAATTTCCATGCCAATTAAATTCAGGGACCATTCAACCATGAAATCATTTGCCGGCTGGAGCATGTGTTGAAGCAGATTAGATTTACGTCTCTCATGGCACAAAGTAAAATAA
>NC_051389.1:19195350-19212850 GCF_015228065.2 Penaeus monodon
CAAATGGTTATTTCTATGATGGTGATATCTGCACCAGTGTCGGTAAACATTGGTAGTTTTTTTTAAATGTCACCATAGGTAATGGTAACATTGACAGGTTGTGAAGGCTCAGTCGTGGTTCGTGAAGAGGAACCCACTCTCTTAATTTCGTTGGAGTTCTGACTGTTGCAGGAATTGCTTGCGCGTCGCATCTTCCCTGCATTAGCCAGAGGAGTTTGTTCTCCTCTCTGCTAGTGAGGATGTGGCTTCTTTGTTGGGCAGCGCTAGTCATAATGTCCATTCTGGCTACAGACTCTACAAGTGGCATTCAAGGCTGGGCATCTTAGTGTTCTGGACCAGTGCCCTATTTTCCCTGGGCACTGCAGATTCTTGTGTAGCCGGCCACAATTATTATAAGTAATTTCAGTTGCCCTGACTTTAGACTTATGGAAACTTGTCTTGTCCTTTTGGTACCAGTGGGAGGTGCCATGATTACTGATGCAGTGTTGCGAGCAGCTTCATATGCATAGCACTTTTCCGCTATTTCATCCAAAGAGCTGGTGGGTGCTAGGATGAGATGTTGCACAAGCTGATTATCACGTACTCCTATGATAAAAAGTTAATTTCAGTTGTGTCTCCTCAGTTCTTACAGTTTCCTTTGCAGATTTTGACTGCCTTAGCTGCATTTTTGATCCTGACATAAAAGTCATTAAATGTCTCCCCTGCCATCTGCTTACAACTGAAGAGCTCACGTCTGCGTAGTGCCTCGTTGGTTAGAGCTCTGACGTGTCTCCAATATGTCCAGCACGTCTTTGAGAGGAATTGTATCGTCCGGGCAGACATGGAGTTTGTGCTGTAACACTGTTGGGTCTTGAGGGAGAGACACAAGCGTAAATGGATCAGCTATTTGTTGATTGGCAAGTTGGGGACGTCAACCATTGTAGAATAATCTTCACATTAGCGTCTCCATTCATTGAAAGTCTGAAAAGACGCATCCGAGGGAGGATCGAAGGGGATTGACAATCGCCTTGGGTGTGGATGGTTAATGGGGAGGGGTGAAAGGGATGGAAGGTGAGGTATGGAGTGGTGGTGAGTAGTTTGCTCAGTGACGATTGGGCGCGGGAAACTGAACTGTGATATGAGGGTATGAAATCGCGCTGCCTCCTCGTTTGCAGGTCGCTCCTCTCTCTGCATTCGTCGCTCGTCTTCGAGGCGGCGACGCTCTTCCTCCTGAAGACGACGACCTTCTTCGAGCCGATGACGCTCCTCTTCTTCTTGACGACGGCGTTCCTCCTCGAGACGACGACCCTCCTCGTCCTCTGCGCGTCGTTCCTCCATCCAGCGTAAAAGGGCTGCGATGTCCATCGTGGCCGGTGGCGTTGGCAACCTTGCCTGGGTATTGCTGTTTGGGGCGACGATCATGGCCGCCTCCTCTGCTTTCGCCTCTTCTTTCGCCTTGATATTGGGCTTCTTCTTGCTCCTGATACAAATCATGACACTGTTAAAGAGAGAATGTGATGTCTGGGTCACCGAAGTCAGAGCAGCAGTGCAAATGCGTGTGTACGTGCGCTGGCGACGGAATGGCAATTTTTTGTTTTTTTTTCCTTTAAAAAGAAAACACCCCAGGGGTTTTTCGTTTTTTTTTTTTTTTTTTTTTTTTTTTTTTTTTTTTTTTTTTTTTTTTTTTCAAAGGGTAAAAAAGGGGAAAAATTTTCTTTGCAATAAATAAATAAAATATTCGGGGAAATTTATGCTTGTTTTTGTTTTCTAGGCTCGTGTAAAACCCAATGCATTGCATATGCCGCCCTCCCCCTCGTTTCACTTGGTTTTTGGAAACCCCTTAAACGCCCCCTCTGTTTTTTCTGAGTTGTTTTTTTTTTTAAATGTTGGGATCTTACTTTCTAGGGGTTGATTCTCCCTCCCTTTCTTATTATTTTTTTTTATTTAATTTTCCAACCCTGATATTGCTTTGGGTTAGTACTTCTTTATTAAAACTGATTTAAGCTAGCATTTTTGTGTTTACTATATAAATTAAATCATTACTATTTATTTCTTTACTATTATTTTATTATTCCATTATTATTATTATTATTATTATTATTATTATTTTATCATTATTTTATTTTTATTATTATTTTTAAATTATTTTTATTTTTAAATTATTATTTTTAAATTATTATTTTATTATTATTTCTTTCATTTCATTTCATTATTTTTAAATTGGCACACCAATTTTGTGGGAAATTTTTTGGGGAAAAAAATCCCAAATCTCCCTATAAGGGAAGTGTTTTTGACTTTTGTATGTACATTTTTCTAATTCCAGGGCCCCCCTACTCAAATAAAATCCTATTTATACCTTTTCCGGGTTTTTCCCTCTTTGCCTCCCTTCCCCCCTCGGACCTTTCGATCTTTTTACCCTTTGGTTTAAAAGGGGTTTGGGGCCCATTGTTAATACAAACGGGTTTCCTTTTTTTGTTTCCTCGTTAGGGGAAGGGCACTTCCATGACCTAAAGAAAAGATTTTAAAAATCCCTTATCTACTGGCTCTACTTTAATCCGCTTCAAACTTCTGGGGCTCCCTTGATTCAACAGACCAACTCACATCTCCCTTGCTGGAAAATTTGTAACTAAATAAAACATATTATGTGTGCGTGTGCTCATGGGTATTCATGCACTTAAAAAAAAAAGCCCACAAAATGAAATTAAGTAGAAACTCCATTAATAGCGATTCCCTTTAATTTTCTGGATCAAATCTTAACATTTTTTTTAATTTGAAAAACCCCCAAAAGGGGTTTTCCCCAGATTTTTTCCCCGGTTCCCCCGACGCCCCCCCTTTGGGGGGAAAGGGAAAAAGCCGGAGCCCCCAAAAAACTACGGGGTGCCGGGGTTTGGAAAATTTTAAAAGCTATTTTTTCTTTTTTTTTTTCCATTTAATCTTCTGGGGTTTGGATAAAGGGGGGGCATTGCCTATGTGAAAGGGGAAAACTTTTTTTTTATATGTACGTATAATATATATTATAAAATTATATATATATAAAATTATAATATATATATATATATATATAAAATAATAATTATATATATATTTTAAAATATAAAATTAATGATATCGTTTAGTTTTGATGAAATAAAATAGTCGAAAATGTAAATAGATCCCTAGATAAAAGATGATACCCGTTTAGATAGAAGATGAAAATAACCCGATAGTAGATAGATATAGAATAGATTAGCTATAAATATATGTTTATATCACATAAAAATAGATAAGATATAGAAAAATTATGGGAGATTAATATTTTCCCCTTGTCCCACATCCCTACTACTAAATATATATATTATTCATATTTTTCTATATATATTTTTATATATATTTATTATATATATATTTTAATTTTTATATACTGCATATAAAAATTTTAAAATTTTAATATTAAAATTTTTAAAAATATATTATATATATCTATATATATTTTAATATAGTAATTTTCTATCTATCTATCTATCTATCTTCTATCTATCTATCTTCTATTATCTATATCATATACATATATCCATACACCAAATAGCTTTCCCTACATATTTTCCTTTAAAATTCCCATACAGGAACAAAATATCAAATCAATAAATATAAAATAAAATTATATATATTATTATATATATTATATATATAAAATTTATATATTTTATATATATTTTATCCATTATTTTATATATATCTATTTTTATATAATATATTATATATATAATATATAAAAATTTATTATTAAAATTCTGCCCTATCATCTATCTATCTTCTACTATCTATCTACCCTATTATCTATCTATCTTTTTATCTATTTTCTATCCTAAAAAATTACAAAATATATTTATATTTTTATATATAATTTTTTAAAATTATATATAAATATTAATATTTTCCGTATTTTAATTATACCTAATACATACCCCCAAAATTATACTTAAATACATTTTATTTTAAAATTCCACCCGGAAAACACGCAAAATTTATCAAAATTATTATATTTTATAAAATATATATATTTATAAAATTATAAAACCATAAAATATATATATTCAAAATAATCAAATCTATTTTATTTATTATACTTTATATATGGGTTATTTTTATTATATATTATCAATTTATATTCTATATATTATAATAATATTGTTTTTTATATATATATTATATATTATAATATTTTATTATATTAATTATAATATATTATATATATATATAAAAACACACCACAAAAACCACCCACAAAACTTCCCCACCCCCCACACACCGCACACACACATATATATATATATATAAAATTTTATATATATATTTTATATTATTATATTTTATATAATTTTAAATTTATATGTATATTTTATAAAAATTATTATATTATAAAATATATATTTTATATTATATATTTGAATGTTTATATTTTATATTATTAAAATTTTTAAAATACCCAAATATATATTCTTTTAATATTTAATATTATATGGGGTGTGTGGGGTGTGTGTGTGTGTGTGGTGTGTGTGTGGTGTGGGGGGGTTTTGTTTGGTGTGTCTGTTTGTGTGTTGTGTTGTGTTTGGGGGGGGTGGGGTGTGGTTGTGTGGTGTGTGTGTTTTGTTGTTTGTGTGTTGTGGGTGTTTTGTAACCCCAAATCTAAAAACCCTATATATATAATTTTATATATATATCATATTATAATAAAATATACAAAATTGTATAAATTTATATATTTTAAAATATATATATTTTTTAAAAATATATATTTCTGTCTATCTATCTTCTATCTTCTATCTTCTTTTATCTATCCATATATAATACATATATATAAAATTCTATTAATATATAAAAATTATAATAAAATATTATATACATATTTATATAAATATCGTATATATATATATACTACTAATACCCCAAAAATATACTTCATACATTTTTAAACTTAAATATCCACACAGGAAAAACCCCCAAAATATAAAATTAAAATATATATATTTTACTATTTTTTATTATTAAAATTATATATATATATATTTAAAATTTTCTATATTTTATAATATTTTTAAAATAACTTTATTAATATGGATTATATTATATTTTATATATATATATTATATATTAAAATTTTTATATATATATATATATATAAACACACACACCCCACACACCAACACCCCCAAAAACCCCACCCCACCCCAAAAAACCCAAAAAAAAAACCCCACAAAAAACAAAAAATAAAAAATAAAATAAAATAAAAAAAATTATAAAAATAATTATATATATTTATATAAAACAAATATAAATTATTTTAAATATTTTTGGGATATATTTTAATAAAATTTTAAAATTTAAAATTTTAAATATTGAATGTTTTTTTAAATTTTACTTTTGGGATATATAATATTTTTTATTTTGTGTGTGTGTGTGTGTGTGTGTGGTGTGTTTTTTGGGGTGTGGGGGTGTTTTTTGGTGTGTTGTTTTTGGGTGTGTGGGGTGTGTGTGTGTTTGGGGTGTGTGTGTGGTGGTGTTTGTGTATTGTGTGTGTGTGTGTGGGGTTTTGTGTTGTGGGGTGTGGTGTGTGTGTGTGTTTGTGGGTGGGGTGTGTTTTTGTGTGTGTGTGAAACGTGTGTGTTGTACTCCCTCCCATCAACATCCCTACATATTTTAAAATTTATTATAATATATATATTATACAAACCATATTAAAAAATATATTTTTAAATACCAAAATTATTATTTTTTATCTATTAAATAAAAAAATTTTAAATTTATTATTCTCTTTTTGGGTATTTAAAATTATATTATTTATATTTTTCCCCATCAAATTTATTATTTATTATAAAATTATTTTCTATTATTCCTTAGTTATTTTATATATATTTCTTCTTTACAAAATTAAAACTATTTTGGGTTATATATTTGTATCTATACACATTTATTTAAATCTATTATTTTATATTATTTTATCTATTATTCCTATTTTTTATATATACAATTTTATATAAAATCTATAAATTTTAATTTATATATTCTTATTTTATATTTTATTTGCATGTATACACCCCACACAAAACCCCCCACACACACCCCCAAACCACACCCACACACACCCCCCACTCACACCACCCCCACACACACACACACACCCACCCCCAAAAACCACACCCCACACAAACACAAACAAACAAAAAACAAAAACACAAAACAACACACAAACCATCCCCAAAACCCCTACCCTACCCATCCCCATACACATCCCCATACACACCCAAAACCCCCCACAACCCCCACATTAAATATATATTTTTTTCCCCAAATATTTATATATTTTAAACCTTAGGGGTTTGGGGTGTTTTTGTGTGTGTTGGGTGTGTTTTGTGTTGTGTGTGTGTGTGTGTGTGGTGTGTGGGGTTGTGTGTGTCTTTTCTACCCAAATTTTATCTAATGAAAGAAATTTGACAAGTATTTTAGGAGAGATGGGAGAATGGCAGAAAGCGGGCCTTTCTCAAAGGGACACCCATAAAAGAGGGTTGCCATCAAACAACTAAAGGGGGCAAGGCAACATCAAAGGTTTCCGAAAGAGGGCAAAAAAAAAACGACCACCCAAAAAGGGTTCCCTGTGCCATTAACCGTTTGCCCTCATTAAATCCAAAAGCCCTCACGGGCGGAAGATTATTTGGGAGAACAAAAACAAGACTGGGAGGGGGCCCCAAGTCCTCATTTTCCCCTGATGACTCAACTTGCAGCCGGGCCCTGCAAAAAAACTAAACGGGGTGCTAATGAAAATCCAGGGCACAGCCGTTTCAACTGACCTTAAAAATTCCCCTTTCTTAAAACCCAGCGATGCTTCATATTCGATGTGTCGACGGGGTCGACAGCCCCACCCACACACACACCCGAAACACGCACACACCACCCCCCCCCAAACAAACACCACACACACACACACCACCCCACAAAACACACACCCCCACACCCACACACCTCACACGCATACATTTAATTTTTAAAAAAATTAAACATCCCCAGCCCTAATACCCCCCTTTTGGAAATATATTTTACACACTTTAACAAAAACCCGGGTTAAAGGGCCCCAAAACCTTTGCTAAACCCCGTTTATTTTTTTGGGAGCTTACTTTGGGAAACCAGAACAGGCTTCTTACAAAATAAGCGATTTACGGGGAAAAGTTAAAGCTCTAGCCTCGGGCTACGAGTGCTTTTTTTGGACCAGATTAAGGGGCTGGGCCCGGGCTTTCTAAGGGTAAAGGAGAATTTTGGAAAAGGGGGAAGAGAGAAAAAGGGAGACAAACCCGGGAGACAAACAACAGAAAAAACAGGGCCCCAGCCAAAAAAGGTAAATGGAGAGGAGAATTAAAGGGAAAATTCATTAGTGAATCTTTGGTTTCCCCCAAACATCGCATTTTTAATATAAACATGCAGTTTTTTTAAAAACATTTTTAAAAAAATAAAAATTTGGGAAATTCCAGCATTTCATTTGAAAAAAGTAAATGGTAAAAAAGTAAAATTTAAACTACACTGGGGTAGGGTTTTACAAAGATGGTCTTATTATTTTTCCAAAGGGGTAAAAATTTTTTTTCAGTAAAAAAAAAATATGTATAATACCAAATTAATGATTTTAGACATTTGAGCAAAATTTTTGGGTTTTGTTTTTTTATTTTAAACTTTTAAATTTTTTTTTTATTTTTAAAATAGATTGTAGATTTTTTGGGTTTTTTACATATTTGAACATTCTAATCCAACAATCCCTCTAACGTACAATTTTTTGAAAGGAGGATAATTGGACGGTGGTCATTCACATTTTTCCAAATTTATTTCCTAAAAGGCAAAATTTTCCTTTTTTTGTCATGCCCCGGGCCCTCCAGCCAACTTTTAGCTCGTTGGGGCCCTATGGGTCTCTTTTTCCTTTAAAAAATATGGAACCCCCATTGGTCGATAAATTTTCCCCCCTTGCCCTTTGGTTTTCCCGTAAACAAAACCCAATACCGTAAAAGCCTTTAGCTTTTGTCTGAAAGAGGGTGGCAATGAGGGTTTGGGATGCTTGGAGGACCTTCCCCTTTTTAAAAAAAGCTGATCATGATCAGGGTCCCCCCAAAAATTTTTTTGGGACTCTTAAAGGGGGCTTTAAGGTAATGTCCGGGAAAATTTCATTGAAAATTTTCTCCCAAACCCTGGTTTACGGGGCCCAAGAAAGCCTGTCGGTTGGTTGGAGTTACAAATTCTCAAATTTGGCCCTGGCCCCTTTTTCAAAAGACAGCTTCTTTTCCCCTTCCACCGTCAATGTGCACCCCAAAAAATTTTATTTAAACCCTGCTGCTAGGGAAAAATTTTCTCACATTGGGGTTTAAAAACCATTTTTTTCCCCTTCATTTTTTAAAGAAACTCGTAAAATTTGACAAAGGGTTTGTGCCTGTAATCTTCATCAGGGAAAAAGGGAAAGAAATCCACGAACGTGACTAAGTTAATCAGGCCCTATGTGCCGGGGGGTTCCCCTTTCGACGGCAAAAGCGCCCCCTGTCCTCACTGGACCACAGCAGAATCGAAAACTTTCCACAGGGTTTTTAAATGAGGTTTTTAAAGGGGCTAAATTTTTAATTTGCAAAGTATTTTGCACAGGGCATCTACGGTGGTGTATCAAATGCCTTTGGTTTTTAAATTTTTTGGGGGTTTGGGGGGGTTTTGAGCGGGTTTTTGATATTTTGATTTTTAAAGCTTGTTCCCTTTAAACCGTTTTTGGTTTGGCAAGGGCCCCCACAATGGATTGGAAAACCAGGGGAAATTTGGTTTCTTCATTTTGCGGAGTTTTTAATGCCTTGGGCAACCATTTTTTCCCAAATTCGCTTTCAAAACCGTTCCCCAAAAGGCAAGAGGTATCGGGCGAGGGGTGTGAATTGGTTGGTGGGGGTCCCTTTCCCCATCTTCGTAAAAGGTTTGGGTCTTGGATCCTTCCCTTATACTAAACATCTTGGAATTCCCATGGGGAAGCCCTCTAACTTGAAAGGGGGCTGGGTTTTTCCCAGGTAAAGGAAATGAAATTTTGGGACATGTTAGGGGTTGGGGGCCTTGGCCATTTTTCATGTTTTTGAGCTGTGTGACCCTGTAGCATGACTTTAAAAATTTTAAAGCCCTGCGTTGACAGGGTTTTTAACCTTGAAAATTTGGTTTTTGGAGAATTCTTTTGGAAAATTTGCCAGTTTTTGAAATCTTGACAGGAAAACTTTGGGGTTGGCCATTTTCTTTAACACACAACCCCAAAAATTCATGTGGGTCGTATTTAAAAGGTCCAAATGAGTTGGCATTTGAATGGGCCAAGGGCGGGAGCCCTATAAAGGCCCATCACGGGTGAAGTGCTCAGAAACTGGGGGGGGGGGCTGGGATCCTCTTTTGATAGCCCCACGAGGGTGCAAATGGTTTTTTCAAATGATGGGATATCTGCACCGTGTCGGTAAACATTGGAAATTTTTTTTTTAAAAGGTCACCTTTGGGTTAAGGGCCCCTTGAAAAGGTTGTGAAGGCCATCGGGGTTTTCGTGAAGAGGAACTACTTTTTAATTTCGTTGGATTTTCGACTGTTGAATTGCTTGCGCTTTTCGCATCTTCCCTGCTTTCCCAAAGGGGAGTTTGTTCTCCCCCTCTAGTGGGGGATTTTGGCTTTTTTTTGGGGAAAAGCGCTAGTCATAATGCCCCTTCTGGCTACAACCCCCCTAAAAGGGTGGCATTCAAGGCGGGGACCCCCTTTAGTTTCTGGACCCAGGGGGCCCTTTTTTTCCCCGGGGCCCAACTGCGATTTTTGTGTACCCGGCCACAATTTTTATAATTTTTTCATTTTTGCCCTAAATTTAGACTTATGGAAACTTGTCTTGTCCCTTTTGGTACCCTTTTGGGGGGGTGCCCTGGGTTACTGATGCAGTGTTGCGAGCAAACTTCATAAAGCATAGCCTTTTTCCCCCTATTTTCATCCAAAAAGCTTTGGTTTGGGGGCTAGGGTGAGAAAGTTTCCCAAGCTGATTATCACGTACTCCTATGAAAAAAGTTAATTTTTTAGTTGTGTCCCTCAGTTCTTACAGTTTCCTTTTCAATTTTGGCTGGGCCCTTTGCTGCCCTTTTTTGATTTCCCGACAAAAAAAGCCCTTAAAAGTTTTCCCCTGCCATCTGCTTACCAAATGAAGGGGCTACGTCTTTCCCTAGTGCCTCGTTGGTTAGGGCCTGGTGTCCCCCAATTTTTTCCCCGCACGCCTTTTTAAGGAAATTTTATCGGGCCGGGCAACCCCCGGGGGTTTTTGCTGTAACACTGTTGGGTCCCTTTAGGGAGAGACACCAAACGTAAATGGGGCAGGGTTTTTTGTTTTGGCAGGGTTGGGGGGCGTCCCCCCATTGTAGAATAAACTTCACATTAGCGTCTTTCCCTTCATTAAATTTTGAAAAGAAAGCTCCAGGGAGGATCGAAGGGGATTGACCCGCCTTGGGGGGTTTGGGGGTTAAAGGGGAGGGGGGAAAGGGGTGGGAAAGGGGAGGTTTTGGGTGGGGTGAGTAATTTTTTTTTATTTACATTGGGCGCGGGAAACTGGGAAATGTGATTGAGGGGATGAAATCCGCGCCCTTTCCCCGTTTTCAGGTCGCCCCCTCTCCTGCTTCGTCCCCTCGTCTTCGAGGCGGCGACGCTCTTCCTCCTGAAACGACGCCCTTCTTCCCAGCCGTGAAAGCTTTTTTTTTTCTTCTTTACGACGGGGGTTTTCCTCCTCGAGACGACGCCCTCCTCGTCCCCTGCGCTTCCCTTCCTCCATCCAGCGAAAAGGGCTGGGGATGGTCCATCGTGGCCGGTGGCGTTTTGGGAACCTTTCCCGGGGATTTCTGTTTTTGGGGGACGATCTGGCCGCCTCCCCCCTGCTTTCCCCCCCCCCTTCTTTCGCCTTTGGGTATTGGGGTTTTTTTCTTGCTCCTGAAAACAAATCAGACATGTTAAAGAGAGAATGTGAAATTTTGGGTCACCGGGTCAAAACAAGCAGTGGGAAATTCTTTTTGTAGTGCGCCGGGGGACGGAATTTCGGCTTGGAAAAAGGGGACGCTAAGACAGTGGGTGAGGGAACCTCCGGGTGAGTTTAGTGTGGAGCTCGCCCCTTGGTTGGGTCTTGGGGAAAACTTGCATGAATAACCCTCAGGAACACTTTTAAAAACTGCAAAAGGGGACCCTTACTCTGAAAACACTGCCTGCCCCAAATTTCTAACGCTGGGACTTGACACGCAGAATAAACCCCGTAGACGATAAACCCTGTCCCTTTTCCAAATCACCCCGCGCCATTTTTGGATTTTGTGTAAAACAAAGTCCATTCCCCACTAGCTCTGAAAGGGCCCCCAGAAAAATTAGGATATTTTGTATTTCTTGCTGGACAAAAAAAACACAAAACCGGGAGAAACCGAGCAAAGAACTCTTTTCTGCCAGTTCCTACTGAAGCGGGGAATTAAAATTACATATCACATACCTATCCCACATATCATACATTTATACATGTTAAAAATACACACCCCTTTCCCCGCGCGCGCTACCAACAAGCCGCAGCACGCACGCACACCCCAACCCAAAAACCACACACACACACACCACACACCACACACACCCAAACACACCCCACACAAAACACACACAACCCGCACCCACCCCCATACACCCCCCACACATGGTGTTGTTTGTGTGCGTATATATTTTAATTTTATATATTAATTAATTATAATATATATTATATATTTATAAATTTATATTTTATATATTTTAAAATATTTATTATATGTAATATATATTATAAAATATTATATATATTTTATATTTTAAAATATATTATATATATATATAAAATTTTTATTCTATATTAATATTTCCTATATTTTATATATTATTACTATATATATAATTATATAAAAATATATCTTACTATAAATTTTTTATTAAAAATTTTTTTATATAATATATATTATATTTATTTTATTTGTATTTATTTTTATTTTATATATATATTTTTTTATAATATATATATTATATATACCCCATATTTGTGTATATTCTATATATTTTTATATTCTTTATATATTAAAATATATTATTTAAAACCAAACCCTATTTTGTAATTTTTGTGCTGTTTTGTTTGTGTGTTTGTGGTTTTGTGGGGTGTGGTGGGGTGTGTGTTTTGTGCGTGTTAGTGGTGTGTGTGTGGTGTTGTGTGTGTGTGTGTGGGGTGTGCGCGCGCCCTGTTTTGTGTATTATCTATGTATCGTATCTATAAAAATATTGTATAAAATTTTTTGTGTTTTATTAAAAATATAATCCATTATAAAAATATAATATCTATATATATAATATATATAACCATATGATATATATTTATATTATTATATAAAATTTTATATATATATATTATATTTTATTATATTATTTTTTATTATTTATTTATAATTTTTATTTAAAATTTATATATATTTAAATAAAATTTATATATATATTTATATTGTTTTTTGGTTTTTTTTTTAGAATTTATTTAACTTTTTTAAAACCCAAAAATATCTCAAACCTTTTAGAGCGTTCGGGGTTCCATTTTTAGATGGTTTTTCTTCTATGGGAACAGGGTTTGTTGACGGAAAAGGGGTGGGGAGAGGGGTACACAGAGAAAGGAAATAAAAAAGTGTGTGGGGGACGAAAAGAACAGTCCTAACAGTAAAAAGCTAATGTAATTAAAATAATAGCAATTGAAACTATAATAGTAATAATAGTGTAATTTAATAAAAAAATAAAATAGTAATGATGTAGTATGGGTAGGAAAAAATAATTTCTAGTAGGAAAGGTAGTAAAAATAATAATAAAAAGCAATGTTGATGTGATAATAACGCTTTAATTTATGTTTGATGTGGGTTAAAAAAAATAATAGCATTAATGTAATAAAACCCCCGTTTTAAAGACAAAAAAAAAGTACCTACCTGGGCAAAAACAAAAAAAATACAAGGCCGGGGCCAAAAGAAAAACCTCCTACCCCCACTGCCCTACTAACCCTTTATTGCCAAATGAAATTTCGCCCTATACTTCTCTCCCCCGCGACCAAACCGAGGCCCACCCCCTCTTAACGCCCACGCCATTGCATTATCCTTTACGGCAAAATGGAATGAAAACAAAATTTGCATTCAGGGGGCAGTTCGCCAGGGGCGGGCGGGGGCACGGGACCCCCGGGGGATGGGCGGGCGCCGATAAGGGAAAAGCTTAAAGAAGAGAATAAATCTCTTTTTTCTTATCCCGGGGAAATTTTTAAAGAAAGGTGGAAAATCTTTAGGGGCCCTTTTTGGACTTTTTTTTGGTGGGTTTTGGTGGTGTGTGTGTGTGTGGTGTGGTGTGTGTGGTGTGTGTGTGTGTGTTGTGTGTGTGTTTTGTGTGTGGTGTGTGTGTTTTGTGTGTGTTTATATACATAAAAACCCATTTTGGCCCCGTACTGTAAAGTTTTTTTTGGTTTTTTCTTATTTCCCTTGTCCTTCTCTTAGTTCCATTATTATTTTAAACCCGATTGCCCTCATAAATGTTCCCATAAGTCCCCCTTTATTGTTTTGTTTTTAGTGTCTCTAAATATAAAATTTTTTTTTTCTTTCCTTCTCTATAGTTTTTATAAATTTGAAAGTTTTATGTTATCTATCTCTGTCCCGTTGTTCCCTTTTTATCGTTTATTTAAACTTCTTTCCTACCATCTTTCCTACTATCTACTATCAAATTAAATCTATATGAAACCCGCTTTTCAGTATAACCCCGAAGCTCGGGACAAACCCGTTGGTGCACTTTCACAATTCTCTCACTCTTAAGTTTGTTTTCAAAAAGTATAAACGTGCGCGGTGGGGTGTGTGTGGGTGTGTGTTTTGTGTGGTGTGTGTGTGTGTGTTGTGCGTGTTGGCGTGTGCGTGTGCGGGGTGCGTGTGCGTGTTTCGGGGTACGGTTCGTGGGTGTGTTGGGGTGTCGTGTTTCTTTTGCGTGGGGGCGTGTGCGTGGGGGCGTGTGCGTGTTCGTGGGCGTGTGTAGGGGTTGTGTGCTGTACCGCAGTCTAAAGAGTTTGGGGGGCCGGGTGTTAAAGACAGGTCTGGAGGGGTCCCCCCAGGGTTTTTTGGGCTGTCTTTAAATTGTCCCACATAAGACGCCAACAAAAAAACTGCCTTTTTCTGTTATTGGGGGAGAATTTTACGTTTTTGTAAAAATATGGAAAAATGCCACTGGTTTTTCTTGTTTACAAAAGTTAATTTGGGGCAAATTTCCCTTTTTTATTTTTATTCCCTTTTCTCAAAAATACAAATGCCCCAGGGCGAAAAGGGAGTATTTTGTTTTGTTTTATACTTTTATAAAAACAATGTAATTTTTAATTTTTATTACCTAGATTATTGTTATAAAGGGGCTTTTAAGATGTGAAAGTTTTTCACCCATTTAAATGTTTAATTTTAAAATGTAGGCAACAGGGTGTCAAAAACGAATCGCTAAGGACGAGCCATAGACCAAATTTTGTAACGATCTTCGTCAACTTTTTTTTAGACAGTCCCCTTAAATTTTTTCAAAGAACTGCCAAAACTTTTTTTTGTTTTTTTTTTGTTATATTACTTTCATGAAATATAACTACGAAAAACTAGACATTACCCGTCTTTTCCGTTTTCTCTCCAATCCCGGGCAGGTTTTAAAGGAAGGGTTTTAATATCCGGCGTTTTTAAAAATTTCAAACTTTTTTATGTTTGCGTTTAGAAAGGGAGATAAAGGTTCTTTTAAACCGAGTTTCCCGACCGATAAAATTGTTGCTCGACCTGTAATGAAAAAATTACCCAGACAAAATTCCATCCCACCTCCCCGACCAAATACTTTTTTTGAACAAAAAGTTCTGCAACAAAGTATCGGGAAAAAAACTCACCTCTTGAGCAAAAAACCAAATTGTTTTTTCGATGGTTTTCTAGAGAGCTCTGAAACACATGTTGCGTGTTTTTGTTTAAACCAACTCATTATAAACGGGGACATTACCCCTGTTTTATTGAACAACCAAACTGGGGTTTTGACGGCACAACTATATGTGTCGTTGTTGCTTCGTGGGTTGTTTTTTTTTCCCTTTCCCAAGGGCTTGTTTTTTGTTTTCATTATGCAGGTTTGTATTTTTTTTTACAAAAAAAGACCTTGGACTGATTTGGGGCTTTAAATTTTAAATCCCCGTTTTTTAGGGGTTTTAAGTGCATCTTGGGCTGGGCGTAAAAACGCGGTTGTAGCTGTTCGGGAACCCTTCGCAAACGATTCAAATACAAATTGGGGACCCTTGTTTTTTCGAGTGTCTCACAACATTCCCCTGGAAAAAATCGCTTTGTGTTTTTGCACAGTTGCTAAAATGGGAAACCCAAATTTGGAAAGCTGCTCATTGTTAGGGAAATGTTTCGATACAATGTATCTTGGGCTGTAATAAACTTTTGGGCACTAAAGGGTGTTTCCCCCCTTATTCTACCTCTCTGTTCAAACTCATTTCATGTCTACACGTATGTATATATGTATTTTTGTTGGGGCTCAGAAGGAAAGGGGGAATGTGTCTATATGTATTCATGTAGTAAAGAAAGCGCATGTAAATACCCTTTTTTATCTGTCTACTATCTACTTTAAAAACGTGTAATATCTGTCTTTCCTCTTCTGTCCCCCTAAAAATCTATCCATCCTCCCTTTTAATTTTATCTTTCCATGCTTATTTATAAATTTAAACTGGCTATAAGTCTACTAAATGCTTTCTATAGTTCAATGCCTAATTTTTTCTTGCCCCAAAATTCAGGAAATTTTTAAAACGGTTTGGCAATAAACATCATTTTAAAACCCGTATATATAGTAAAAACCCCCAATTTTTTTTCCTTAATGCCTGCCCAACCCTATCAATTTTTCCCTTTAAAAAAAATTTTGCATTTTATATTGCCAATAATGTAACCCAACACAAAAGCGACAGAAAAAATATTTAGGTAAATTGTACCCCGATTTTTTTTTTAGAAGAAAGTAATCCCACCAGAGGGTAATGACATTATATTCAAATAATCAGGCCCAAAAGGGGTTTTTCTTATTTTTCGTTTTTCCCGGGTTTTATTTGGGGATTTTAAAGCCCTAAAAGGGGGGAGATAGGGGAGCAAGGGAGGAGGGGGATTTAGAAGGAAACCGCAGCCCCAATATATATATTAAAATTTTTCTCTGTCCTTTAATTAATCTAAATATTGACATGGGTCACTACCCGTAGTAAAACATGCTTACCTATAAAAACAAACACTTACCCAAATTCCTAATTCATCCGTTTAAAAAGTTCCCCCGCAGTGCCGATTCCCAGTGGCATTTACTCCCCCTTTTATTTAAATATACTCCACCCCGGGAGGGCCCCATAAAATTTTTAAAACCCACATCCCCTAGCAGCCGCCCCCAAACCGAGTCCGCCCCCTTTTCTTTTGGGGCCCGCACAGCCGACTGCCTTTCCATGGGGAAGAGATGGAGAGGAAAACAATTCGCATCCAGTGACATTTTGCGAAGAGCGGCGGGCCCGGGACTGGGGTGTGGGGGACGCCGATAAGGGGAAACTTACGGGGGAGTGGCCCCGGGGGGGATCTCTTGTTTCTTTCTTTCTGATTTTCGTTTGGGGGTCTGGCGTTCTTCTTGATTTGGGTTTTATTTCCCCTTTATTATTGTTTTAACGGTGGGTCCCCTGTTCGAAAACAAAAAGGCAATAAATCGGCCATAAAAGTGCAACCCGTATCCCAGAATCTATTTCCGCAGTTTTATGTTGGTTAGGATCAATAAAAAACTTGTTTTTTTACAGAAAAGGGCGGGTTTTGTGTCTGGTAAATTTTAAGATTAATGAAAATGTGAAATTTTAGCTCAGTTCTCTGCTTTTTATAAAAAAATTAATAATAATAATAAAAATAATAATAATAAAAAAACATTTTTTATTATTATTACAGTAAAAAAGTTTTATGAAAGAGAAAAGTAAAAATTTGTAAAAGCAATAAGAAGAATAAAAAAAGCAATAATAATAACACCAAAAATAAAGAATGTGATGATGATGTGATGATGAGATGATGATGATGGATGATGATGATGATTATTATCATTATTTTGGTTGTTGTTGTTGGGGGTGTTGTTTTGCTTTTGTTTTTTTTTTTTTTGTTGTTTTCCCATTGGGTTTTTATTTTATTATTATTATTTATTATTATCATTATTATTATTATCATTATCATTGTTATCATTATTATCATTATCATTGTTATCATTATTATCATTATCATCATCATCATCATTATTATCATCATCATCATTATCATCATCATCATCATCATCATCTTCATCATCATTATCAATATATCATAATAATAATAATAATAAACAATAACAATAATGATGATGATCATGATGATGACGATGATTATCATGATGATATTACTAATAATAATAATAATGACACAGATAATTACAACAATGATGAGAATAAAAA
>NC_051389.1:19220350-19225350 GCF_015228065.2 Penaeus monodon
CATCGACAGCCCGCTAATATCTTTGATGTAGTCGCTCAGTCTTGTCTTCGGTTTGCCTTTCCTCTGTTTCCTATCACCATCCTGTCAGAAGTTTTTCTAAATACCAGTAATATTTTAAGATATTATGTTATATATATATATAAATATATAAAATATATATATTATAATAAAATATATATTTATATATATAATATATATAAATAAATTTTTTTAAATAAAATTATAAATAATTTTATATATAAAATTTTTAATATTATGTCTATATGATGTTGTCTATTGTATATATAACATATATTGTGTAATTATGATATATTTACATAATCCCAAAATTTTAAAAATTACACATTTTAATTTATATATATAAATATATATATAATATATAAAATTATATAATATATATAACAAAACCCACCCACACATGTGGGTATATTTATTATTATAATATATATATTATATATATAATAATTTTTATATAAAATATATATATATATAGTTATGGGGCCGCGGGGCGAATGGTTAGAGCGTCGGACTCAAACTGTCACGACGGCAATCTGAAATTGGGTTTTCGAGTCCCGACCGCCCGTTTTTCCCCTTTGGGAAGGAACTTCCCCTTTGATTGCCTACCTACCCATGGGTGGCCAAGCCAGCCCAAGTCAAGTGTGGTTCCAACCCCGGGGATAGATGGAAAATATACCTAAAAAGTACCCCGGCACTTCCGGGGAAGGGAAGGGGGGCCCCTAAAACGTACTCACCCAAAGCTCACAACATGAAGAAACACAATTAAGATATCTCTGCCCAGGCGGCTCAACATGAACCTCCGTAAAAAAAGATATATATATTTATATAATATAATAAAAATTATATATTTTAATATATATATTATATGTATATATTATAATTTATTTTAATATATTATATAATATGGTGTGTGTGTGTGTGTGTGTGTGGTGTGGGTGGGGTGTGTGTGTGTGTGTGTTTGGGTGGGGGGGCGCGCGCGGTGTGTTTTTGGGGGGTGTGGTGTGGGGGGTTTGGGTGTTGTGTGGTGGTGTTGTTGTGTGTGTTTGTTGTGTATGATGGTTGTGCGTGTGTGGTGTTGGTGGGGGTTTGTGTGGGTGTTTTTGTTTGTTTGTATGGAAATTGTAATAATAAAAAATTTTAATAAATATATAATTTTAATTATTATATATATATATATATATTATACATATATATTGGTGTGTGTTTTTTGGGATAATATATATATATATATATATATATATAAAATATATATATTATAATTTTTAAAAATTATATATATTATCTTGTTGGGGGGTGTTGTGTGGTGTGTGTGGTGTGTTAAGTTAATATTATAATTTAAATTAAATATATATTATATATATATATTATATAAAAAAATATATTATATATTATATATATATTTTATATATATATATTTTTTTTATAATATATTATATATATATATTGTGGTGTGTGGGGTGTTTTTGTGGTGGGTGGTGGTATAACATATGCATATGTACCCCACACACCAAAACCACACACACACCACACACACCACCACCACACAAAACACACACACAACAAATAATTTTTTATATATAATATATATAATTATACTAAAAAAAAAATAAAAAAATAGTTTTTATACACACACCCCCAACACACCACACACACAACACACACACACACACCATTTTAATTTTAATATTATAATATATTATTAATATATATTGTAATTTTTATATAGGATAGCACCCTATTAGCTCCCAATCAGGGTTACGGTAAAACTGTCGGCAGCAGGCAGTGGAATTGGTGAAAACCCCTTAGTTCTATGTTTTCTGGTTTCACCAAAAATATGTCTGGGTATTACGGGAAAATGTTTAAGCGGCAGAGATTTTTCCTCCGGGTTGTGGGCTGCAATTTAGAAGGGGCCTGGGGGATTCCACTCAATTTTTTCTTTTTCCTGACAAACCTCTACCCCAAATGATTAAATACAGAAAGATAATTCATACCACACGCCCGTCGCGGGGGTTATCAAGGGGCGCGTTTTTCAGGGGAACCCAGGCTGAAAATGTTAAATATGCATATGGAAGACAAAAAAGATAAAGAAAACATGTCCAATTTAAAAAAAATTAAAAATGGGAACGTGGAACGTAAGGAAAAGAAAGAATGGGAAAATTTTACAATTGTCTGAAACGAAATGGTAATAAACTTCAAATACAGGAATTAAATGAGAAAAATTGGAAAAGAAGGGGAGTTTAAAAAACTAAAAAAAAACAAACAGTTTTTTTTTCGGAAAAAGAAGGAAAATTTTATAGTCAGGGGGTTTTTATGATTCTCACAAAAAAAAATGCAAATGCACTAATTTGGGTAAGCCCAATAAAATGATCGTTTTTTAAAAGTCAGAAACAAGAAAAACCTTTAAAAAATAGTAATACAATGCTCGCACCAACCAACTTTGCAAGTGTGAAAAATGGAAATTTTTTTAAACACTTCCCAAAAACCCAGACAAAATCCCAAAAAGATTAAAAGTAACAGGGGGAGACCTAAAACCCCAAAGAGGAAAAAAAATGATCAAAAAAATGACACCTGGGGAAAAATTTGTCTTGGAGATATAAATGAAAGGGAAAAAGATTTTATTAAATTCTGTATACAAAAAATCTATTTATACCCAAATACATTGCCCCCAACATCACCAAACACTAGACACCGGGTTTTTCACCAGACAAAGAAACGCAAACAAATTTACTACATTGTGCTGAAAACCAAAAAGGAAAAAATTGCATAAAAAAAAGCCCAAAACAAGACCCGGTGCCGACTGCAAAAAGTGACCCTCAACTACTAACATCGACTTTTTAAAATAAGACTCAAAAAGATGGGCGTCCAAAACCACCTCTAAAGCTCGACACAAAACTTTGTAAAAAAATTACAGAATTCAGTGTCAAATAAATTTGAAGTCTCAAACAATGTGAAGATGATGAAAACCCCAAAGAGTTGTGGGAAGAAGGGAAAAGAATTTGCTGAGCGTGTTTTTAAAAAACTATCGCCAAAAAGAAAAAACAAATTTCCCCCCCGGGTATCGAAAAAAAAAACAAGTGAAATTGAAAAAAAGAAATCCCAAAATCAAGGGTATCAATAATCCAGTTGAAAAAAAAATTTTCAAAAAAAAAAATAAAAAATTTAAAAAATCTTTCGACAAGATAAGGAAAATATTTAAATGAAATTGCCAGAGAATTTAAAACTGTTCTCCAAAAACAAAAAAAGAATTACCAAGGAGTAGAAACATCACCGAAAATTTTAAACCCACAATGGGGCAGCAAAACTGAAAATGGGCTTGTTTTATGTGTGGAAAAGAAGTCAAAATAGATGGAATCAATATCGTTCCCAAACCCATACAAAAAAAAAAAGATTAACAACAACATTAATTAGACTCAATAGACAGTGAAGTGAACCATACCAATCGGGGAGGTTATAAAAGCCTAAAAAAAATTAAAAAAAAAGGCCCGGGGGTAGATGAAGAAAGCGAACTAATCAAAAACTGGCGAAAAAGGTTTAATACTTCTACTACAAAAATTTGTCAAAAAAATTTGGGAAAAAAAGAAATGGGGAAGAAGGGAAAATCTGTCTTTTCTCCCATACCTAAAAAAAAAAATGACGGACTCCAATGCAACAAAACAGGGGCAATTGCATTAAAAAGTCACAGAGCAAAATTTTTTTTTAAAATTATTGCTGAAAGATTTAATTGAAGTTAAGAGGAAATTGCAGGGCGAAAAAGCAGGTTTTTGCCCTGGAAAAGGTACCAGAAACCAGATTCTAAATTTAAAATTGATCATTTAAAAAAAAAGAGAAAATCAAAAAGGACCATACCCGGTTTCTCGATTCTTGAAAGCTTTTGATACTGTTGATCACGATATCCCTTTGGGAAAAAAGAAAGTATGAATTTCCAAAGCAATTATCCCAAATAATAAAAGCCATGTATGACCAACAACAACAAAAGTTAGAACCACTTATGGGTTAACAGAATGGTTTGAAGTCAAACAAGGAGTGGACAAGGTTGCATTCTGTCTCCGCACCTTTAATATATATTCTGAAAAAATTTTAAGGTGTCTAGGGGGAAAATTTTAAGGAAGTAGATGTCGGCAATGACAAAGATGAACATGTTACAACAATGGAATGATTTGGGAAAATGTGAAAGAGTTCACTTATTTGGGGCTGTTTAAAAAAATAAATAATGATTACCCGGGGATAAAAGAAGAATGCCATTTCCAAAAAAACCCCCAGTTGCTCTCTATAACATCTGGAAAGACCGAAGCATACCTTAAGACAAAAACTAGGTTATTGAACTCATTTGTTTTTCCCAATGCATCATTGGTTCTGAGTGTTGGGTGTGAAATAGATAGAAAGAAAAAGATCAAAAGTTTTGAAAAATGGTGTTTCAGAAGGTACTGGTATTACTGGACAGAGAAGAAGACGAATGATGAAGTGTGGAAAAATAAATTTTAAAGGGCCGGCTCTTGGACATCTTGAACAGGAGGAAATTAAAGTTATTGGTTTTTGTATAGAAGAAAATACTGAGAAAGACTTTCTGAAGGGATGGGATAGGAAAAAGAGAAAGAGGCAAACCCAAGACAAGACGGGCGACAAAATCAAAAATATTGCGGGCGCGAGGGACAAGTGAAAAAAGCGTAAGATCGAGTTGAGGGCGAAGGATGGTGGAGAGTCCCCGGTGCTCAAAAAATGGCATGCCGTTATGATGATTATGTATAATTTTTTATATTAAATAGTGACTATATATATATATATAGTAAAAATTTTATATATTATTATATATTAATATTATTTTTTTTTTTTTTTTTTTTTTTTTTTTTTTTTTTTTTTTTTTTTTTTTTTTTGCTTTGTATCTGTGTGTTATAAACATACTAATCTATATCTATATCAACTTTTTCTATCATATGTATTATGTAGTGTGTGTGTTTGTGTGTGTGTGTGTTGTGTGTGGGGTG
>NC_051389.1:19237891-19240391 GCF_015228065.2 Penaeus monodon
AGAAAAACGGAATGACCGAGGCAGTCTGCAAACTGCAATGTACATGCACGTGGACTAAGAAGGAACCATTATTCGCATATCTCAGGGTGTATGCCGAATACTTTGGATTAAACAATCTATCTTCCATAATATCACGTTCTGAATCGGTTATCTCCTTTTCGACAACGAGGGAGAAACAATGAAAATAGTTCTTGTATAAAGTAACAGCGCGGAAGCAAATGAAAGAAAAGGTTTTGCTAATGAATGAGTTATGGCTTACCTGACTTGCAATTTTATGGATTCGCGAACACCCTTCTGAGCGGAGATGGCAATGTGCATTCACGCATTAGGGTTCCAATTTCCCTTCTGGTGAGATGCCTGAAGCTTATCTAGATGAGGACAGTGATAATCGTTATTATGGTCACACTCATCATTATCTTTATTATCATATATATTTTGATTATTTTATCATCATTATAAGTTCTACTATTAATATTTTTATTCTCATCATTGTTGTAATTATCTGTGTCATTATTATTATTATTAGTAATATCATCATGATAATCATCGTCATCATCATGATCATCATCATTATTGTTATTGTTATTATTATTATTATTATGATAATATTGATAATGATGATGAAGATGATGATGATGATGATGATGATAATGATGATGATGATAATAATGATGATGATGATGATAATGATAATAATGATAACAATGATAATGATAATAATAATAATGATAATAATAATAATAATAATAATAATAATAATAATAATAATAATAATAATAATAATAATAATAATAATAACAATAAGAATAACAACAACAAAAACAACAGCAACAACAACACCACCAACAACAACAACAATAATAATGATAATAATCATCATCATCATCATCATCATCATCATCATCATCATCATCATCATCATCATCATCATCATCATCATCATCATCATCATTACTTTTTGTGTTATTATTATTGCTTTCGTTATTCTTCTTATTGCTATTACAATTATTATTACTATTCTCATCATCATAACTATTACTGTAATAATAATAATAATAATAATTATTATTATTATCATTATTATTATTATTATTATTTTATATATAAGCAGAGAACGTGAGCTAAAATTTCACAGTTCAGTATATCTTCAAAGTCTACCAGACACATAACCTGACATTCTGTACATATAACAAGTTTTCTTATTGATCCTAACCAAACATCAACTGCGGAAATATGATTCTCGATACATGTTGCACTTTTATGGCCCGTATTTATTGCCTCATGTTGATCGAACATGGACCCACCGTAAAACAATAATCAAGGAATAAACCCAAATCAAGAAGAACGCCAGACGCCAAACGTAATCAGAAAGAAAGAAACAAGAGATCCCGCCGAGTCACTCCCCCGTACAGCTTCCTTATCGGCGTCGCCTATCACACAGTGCCGTGGCCGCCGCTCTTCGCGAACTGTCACTGAATGCGAATTGCTTTCATCTCCATCTCTTCGCCTCTGGATAATTGCAGTCGGCTGTGCAGCGCCAAGAGAGAGCGGACTCGGCTGGTGCGGCTGCTAGTGGATGTAGGGTTCAAATTTTATGTGGCTGCCGTGGAGTATAGTCAACTATAACGGTGGAGTCAAATGCTCACTCGACTCTGGCACTGCGGCTGAACTGTTTACTGGATTTATTAGGCATATTTGGGTAAGTGTTTGTTTATTATATGTAAGCATGCTTTACTACTGTAGTGAGCATGTCAATATTTAGATTAATTAAAGGATCAGAGAGAATTAATATATATATTGCGTCTGCGGTTCCTCTCTATATCTCTCTCTCCCTTGCTCTCTATCTCTCTCTCTTATGCATCAACTCCCCAAATAGAACCAGGAAACTGAACATTAAGCACAACCCGTTTCGCCTGATATACTTGAATATAATGTCATTACTCCTCTGGTGGGATTACGTCTTCTAAAAAAAAATCGGGGTACAAGTTACCTAATATACTGTTTATGTCGACATTCATGTGTTCGGTTACATTATTTGGCAATATAGAATGCAGATTTCATTGAATGGAAAATGTGATACTGGTTGCAGGTCATTAAGGAAAAATACTTCCTGGTTTTACTTATCATATACAGGTTTTAAAATGATGATTATTGCCTAACGATTTAAAATCCTGAACTTTCGGACTAGAATAAACTAGGCATGTGAACATATAGATAAGCAGTTAGATAGACTTATAGACAGATATATGTATAAATAAGCATAGAAAGATAGATATAAATGGATGGATGGATAGATTTTTAGAGACAGATAGAGAGAAAGACAGATATTACACGCTTTGATAGATAGATAGATAGACAGATATAGAAAGGTACTTACATGCTTGCATTCATACATACATGCATACATATAGACACATTCAGACATTCATTCGTGAGCACACACATAAATACATATATACATACGTGTAGACATGCATAAATGCAGATGAACAGAGAGGTA
>NC_051389.1:19250548-19275787 GCF_015228065.2 Penaeus monodon
TTGGGTTTTATTAATATTATATGTATAATATATATATTAAAAATATTTTTATATATAATAAAAATTGTTTAATTAATATAAATAATATTATATAATATATTATATATATAATATATTAATATATAATATATTATATATATATATTTTATATAATATAATTTTAAAAAAAAAAAAAAAAAAAAAAAAAAAAAAAAAACCCCCAAAACCCCCAAAAAAACCAAAACACCCACACCCCCACACACACCACACACACACAAATAAAAAACCCTATAATATTATATTAAATAATAATATATATATTATATATTTTGTGTGTGTGTGGTTTTTTGTGTTGGGGTGTGTGTGTGTGGTGTGGTTTTGGGTGTGGGTTGGGGTGTGTGTGTGTGTGTGTTGTGTGGGGATGAGTGTATTGCTTTTATATTATATATATATATTAAAATATTATATATTATAATATATATATATATTATTATATATATATATATATATAGGTGTCTAATAATATTATTAAAACATATTACATTTCCGAACGAAAATTAACCCTCCATCAATTCCCGCCCACAATGACGGCCCCCACTCTTGGCGCTGCACACACCCGCTGCAATTTTCCTGAAGGTCGGGCGGGAAAATTGGGGAAAACCCTTTTCGAAGAATTTCGAAAATAGCCCAAAAAGGGACATTTAAGACCTCTCGCAATACGTGTTCCTGTACTTACATTACGTGCATCTTACGAGCCATGAAACACCCTTTTCATCTCCATAAACTAGCGGGTGAAGATATTTACTCATCATTTACGCTCCTTTTTTTTACATTTCATCCCATTATCACCATCTTAATTTTTCTTCCTTTCCTTTTTTTCTATTTTTCTCTCTACTTTTTTTTTTTTATACTTTTTTAACTCCATCTTTCTTTCAACTCCTCTCTTCTTTTTCAACTCTTTTTTTTCTTTAAGCTCCCCCCTTTTTGCCGGCACGGGGGGCCAGCAAATAGGCCGTCCTGCAGCGTATGTGGACAAACAGATTTTTGGTCATTCTTGAGAATTTGGCCAATCAAGAGAACCTTATGGCCTGTAATCTGAAAATTCGGTTTCTAGAGACATATAAAGACCAAATGGCTCTGTTAAGGTCTGACCATTTTTTTGTTTTTGTTTATAAGTATTAATTGCTATGATAAAGGTCAAACACAATATTTTCAAAGGGTAGGGTAGTTAAATAAAAAAAAAAAAAAAAAGAAAAGAAAAAAAATCTGCGACTGGTTTAACGCTGAGAAAAAGGGATTGTCATTATTAATTTTTAAACGTCACTAAACGAAATTAATTTTTTCTGTTAGTCTTTTTTTATACAATTTATAAATTATTGTATTTAATAATTACGATATTACTATCGAGCTTTCAATATGGGTTTTATGTTGGAAAAAAGGGGTTTCCCGGGGATGAATTTCAAAATATTGCGTCATGTTTTTAAAGGGGAAATAAAAAAGTAAAAATTAAAAAAGAAAACATTAAAATGCGAAATAAAACTGAGCAATCCCAGAGCAGCCGATAAAAACAGAAACAAGGTGCATTATAAATTATACCCCGGGCAAATAAATAGATAAAAGATTTCTCACTATGCTAATTTCACTTCCCCGGAATATAATTCCACGCCGCACTGCAAATTTTCCCACTACCAGGTTTAATATATCTTTGCAACTAAATTTGAATTAATTTTTTTTTTTCTGTAATTTTTTTTGTGGGATCCCCGTTCCTTCCTCCCACCCAATTACTTTTTATTATAAAGCAATATTTACAATCAGGGGATTAATACCTTGCAAAAAGCCAGCCTCGACAAAAAGCAAAAAGGAATGACCGAGGGGTCGCAAACTGCAATGAAATGCACGACGGGCTAAGAAAAGGGAAACCCTTTTTCGCATATCTCAGGGGGGTTTTTTGGAATTTCTTTTTGGGGTTAAACATCTATCCCTTTCCCTAAAATCCTTTTTTGAATCGGTTTTTCTCCTTTTCGACAACGGGAGAAACAATGAAAAAGTCTTGTATAAAGTAAAAGCGCGGAAGCAAATGAAGAAAAGGTTTTTCAATGAATGAGTTAGGTTTTCCCGACTTGCAATTTTATGGTTCGCGAACACCCTTTGAGCGGAGATGGCAAAAGGCATTCACGCATTAGGGTTCCAATTTTCCCTTTTGGTGAGTGCGAAGCTATCTAGATGAGGACAGTGTAATCGTTTAGGGCACACTCATCATTTTCTTTTTTTATATATATTTTTTTATTTTTTCTCTTATAAGTTTACTATTAATATTTTTTTGTTCATTGTTTAAATCTTTTTCATTATTATTATTATTAGAATATAAACATGATAATCATCGTCATATCTGATCATCATCATTTTTGATTGTTATTTATTTTATTTAATATATTGATAAGTGATGAAATGATGAATGGAAAGATGATAAGATGTGATTAAAATGATGAGATGTGATAATAAATAATGATAACAATGTAAAGAAATAAAATAATGATAATAAAAATAAAAATAATAAAAATAATAATAATAAAAATAATAATAATAATAAAAAATAAAAAAAAATAAAAAAGGAACAAAAACAACAAAAACAAAAACAAAAACAAAAACCCCCAACAAAAAAAACAAAATAATGATAAAACATCAAACATCATCATCATCATCCCTCATCATCATCAAAATCATCACATCATCATCAAAAATTTTCCCTCTCTCATTTTTTTTGGTTTTTATTATTTCTTCGTATTCTTTTATTTCATTACAAAATTATTTCTATTTCATATCAAACTATACTGTAATTTAAAAAAATAATAAAATTATAAAATATTATTATTTTATTATTATTACGTAAAAGTTATGTGATGAAAAAATAAAATAATTGTAAAAGCAATAAAAGAAAACGAAAACAATAATATAAACAAAAAATAAGATGATATGTGATGATTGTGATGATGATATGATTGATGATGATGTGATGATGATAGAGATGATGATTAATATTATTTTTAAAGTTTTTTGTTGTTGGTGGTGTTTTTTTGCTTTGGTTTTGTTGTTGTTTTTCCTATTGTTTTTATTTTATTATATTATTATTATTTTTATTATTTTATTTTATTATTTTATTATTTTTATTATATTATATTTTTTCATTATCATTGTTATCATTTTTATCATTTCATCATCATATCTTATTTTCTCTATCATTATCATCATATCCAAAACATCATCTTCATATCATTATCAATTATCATAAAATAATAATAATAACAAACAAAATGATGAGGGTCATATATGACATGATTATCATGAGATATTACTATAAAATAATAAAGAACGATAATTACAAAAAGATGAAATAAAAATATTAATAGTAGAATTTTAATGATGATAAAATAATCAAAAAATATATGATAATAAAGAAAAGGAGTGTGACCTAAAACGATTACACTGTCCTCATCTAGATAACTTCAGGATCTCCCCAAAGGGGAAAAAGGAACCCTAATGCGTGTGCACATTCCCCCTCTCCGCTCGAAGGGTGTTCGCGAATCCATAAAAATTTCAAGTCAGGTAAAACCATAACTCATTTATTAGCAAAAACCTTTTTTTTTCATTTTCTTCCCCCGCTGTTTCTTTATAAAAGAACATTTCATTTTTTTCTCCCTCGTTGTCGAAAAGGAGATAACCGATTCAAACGGATATTTGGAAAAAATTGTTTTAATCCCAAAGTAAAATTCGGCAATAACACCCCCCGGGATTGCGAATAATGGTTTTTCCTTCTTAGTCCGTCGGCATGACATTTCGTTTGCAACGCCCGGTCATTCGTTTTGCTTTGTTGTCGGGCTGGCGTTTGCAAGGGATTAAATCGCCTGATTTTAAGATATTGTTTATAAGAAAAGTAATTTGGGGAGGAAGGAAAGGAACGGGGAAATGCCCAAAAAAATTAAAAGAAAAAAAAAAAAATTAATCAAAATTGTAGTATGCAAAAAAATATTAACAATAGGTAGTGGTGCAATTCAGTGGGGTGGGTATTATTCCGTGGAAGGAATTAGCATAGTGAGAAATGTTTTACTATTTTTTTGTACGGTATGATTTTTATTGCACCAGTTGATTTCTGTTGTTTGTGCTGTCTGGGATTTCTCAAATTTTTTTCTGCATTTTTTTTTTTTCATTTTTAATTTTTTTGTTTCATTTTCCCCTTTTAAAGACTCAATATTTTTTTTAAAAATTTTCTCCCGGAAACCCTATTTCCAACATAAATCCATTTGAAAAACCGATAGTATTCAGTATATTATTAAATACAAAAATTGTCATATGTAGTACCAAAGAATAAACAGAAAAATTAAAATTCTATTAGTGAGTTTCAAGTAATAATGACAATACCTTTTTTCAGCTTATCACAGTCGCAGATTATTTTCTTTCTTTTTTTTTTTTTTTTTATTTACCTAGCCCAAACCTTTCAATTTTGTTTTGACCTTTATCTAGAATTTAAATACTTACGTAGATCGAAACAAAAAAAGGTCGAGACCCTTAACAGGCACACTTGGTCTTTTTATGTCTCTAGAAACCCAAGTCAGATTACATGCCCAAAAGGTTCTCTTTATTGGCCTAAGTTTTGCAAAAATGCGCGAAAAAAATTTATTGTCCCAAATCGCTGCAGGACGCCCGTATTTGCGGCCAGACCCCCGTGCCGGCGGGAAAAGGGGGGCTTTAAGAAGAAAAAAAAGTTGAAAAAAGAAAATGGAGTTTAAAAAAAAGAAGAGGAGTTGAAAAAATATAAAAAGAAAAAATAGAAGGGGAAAAAAGAAAAAAAAGGAGAAAGAAAAAATTTAAAGTGGTGATAAAGGTGTGAAGATGTAAAAAAAAGGAGCGTAAATGAGGAGTAAAATATCTTCAGCCGCATAGTTTTGGAGATAGAGAAGGTGGTTTCATGGTCTGTAAGATGCACGTAATGTGAAGTACAGGAACAGTATTTCGTGACGAGGGCGTAAATTACGCATTTTGGGCGACTTCGAAAAATTCTCTGACAATGGGTTGTTCAATTTTTGCCGACGCTTAGGATAATTGCAGGAGGGTGTGCAGCGCCAAAAGTGCGGGCCGCTCTTTGGGTGGAATTGGATGGAGGGTTTAGTTTTGTTCCCAAATGTAAAAGTATTAATAAATATATTAGACACACTTAAAATATAATATATATATATATATTATATTAATTAATTTTTATATATATATATTTAATATATTATATAATATATGCAAAACACTCTACCCACACAACCCCCCACACACAAAACCCACACCACACACACACACCCACACACACACACCCAACACACACAAAACACACAAAACCACAATATATATATATAATTATATATAATATATATATATAATTTATATATGGGTGTGTGTGTGAGGGGGTTTTTGGTGTGTGGGTGTGTGTGTGGTGTGTGTGTGTGTGGGGGGTGGTGTCGCGTGGGTGTGTGTGTGTATATTATATGTATATATATATATATTTTTATATTATATTTTTAAAAAATATATTTATATATAAAAAAGGATATAATATTAATAAAATAAATATATTTTTATATATATATAAATATATATATATATTATATATTTTAATTATATATATATATATATATAAATTTTAATTCATACGATGGCGTATTTTATATAAAATTATATAATATATATATATACTTATAAATAAATAAACATACACACCACACATAACACCACAACACACACCATATGTTGGTATATGTATATATATTTTTCTTACTAAATCTATCTTTTCTATTATCTATTTGTAGTCCTATCATCTAGAAATTTTATAAACAAATACACAACACACATAATATATATAATATATGATAATATAATATATAATAGATATTTATATAAAATTTTATATAATATATATATACATAAAACATATATACTCGTAATGATGTGATATATTATATAATAAAATATTATATATATATTATATAATTTAAAATAGAAAATATATATATATATAATATAAACATAATATATTAATAATTATAATAAGTAATTTAAAATAAAATGTAACATATATAACATAACATATATGTATATATAAATATATATATTAAAAATAATATATATAAATAAAATATATATATATGTTATAGGGTAAATTTGTATAATATATATATATATATATAATATATATATATATACCTTTTATATATAATGTGTGTGGTGTGGTGTGTGTGTTGTGGGTGTGTGTGGGGTGTTGTGTGTGTAGTGGTGGTGTGTGTGTTTGTGTGTGTGTGCGCAAATATGTACAAATGTTTATATACATGAAAATATAAATAACATTAAAATAGATAAATAAATTAATATATAATATTATATATATATAAAATATAATTAATATTATATGGCAATTTATTGTTATATAAATAAATATAATATAATAATTAATAATATATAATTGATATATAATGTATATCTATTTTTGGGGCATTAACACACAACACACAACACACACACACACACACACACATACATACATACAATATATATATAATATAATATAATATAATTTATATAATACTATGTATATATATAATATAATATATATATTAATTTTATAATTTTAATAATAATTAATTATAATATAATATATATATATTATTTTTATATATGTGTGTGGTGTGTGTGTGTGGTTTTTGTGTTGGGGTGTGTGTGTGTGTGTGGGGGTGTATGTTAAAAACAATTTTTCCAAAAAAATTTTACACACACACATGCATCACCACACACACCCCACATATAAAATATATATATATATAATATAAATATATTATATATATTATATATAAAAATAATTATTAAAATCTATCAATTAATTTTATATATAATATAATATTATATTTTTATATATTATTTATAATACATATTATATATTAAAAATATATATTATATATAAATATTATATATATATATATAAATGATGCGTGTGTTGTATATATATTTTTGTACAAAGTGTATATACAACACCCACACACACACACACACACCACACACACACACACCCAACACACATATATTTTATATATAATAATATATATATAATATTAATATAAAATATTTAAAATTTTTAATTTTATATAATATATAATATATATTATATATAAAAGGTAATATATATATATATATAATATAAATTTTAAATTATAAAATATATTATATATAATTAATATATATATAGCAAAATATATCATATAATTAATATATATTAAAAAATTTTATAAAATAATTTATATATAATATATGAATATGATAATACATATATATACTAAAAATATATATATATAATATATAATATATATATATTTATGATATATAGTATATTAAAAGTAGTATATTATTTCGGTGTGGGTAAATTTACAAAAGTGATATTACTACAAATTATATAATATAATTATAATATATATAATATAATATTATATTATATATATTAATATATATAATAATATGTATGTGTGTATGTGTGTGTGTGTGTGGTGTGTGTGTTATTTTTGTGGCTATGTGGTTGTTTTTGAGTTTTAAAATTAAAATATAAATTAAAATATAATATATATATATTTTAATTATATAATATGTTTGTGTGTGTTGTGTGTGTTTTGTGTGTGTGGTGTGGTGTGTGTGTTGTGGTGTTGGGGTGTGTGTGTGTGTGTGTGTGTGGTGTGTGTGTGGTGTGTTTTTTTGTATACACACGGCCGCAAACATTTTGATTCATCTTTTTTGATGAAAAAAAAGTGCCCGGATCCCCGGGGGTGGTGGGAGGGGGTTTCCCTTTAATGCCAACGTTTCCCCCAAAACCCATGACGAACATTATTGGGTTTAAAGAGGATAAAATACTACCCCTGGTCGACGTTACACTAACACTCGTCACACAAACAAGAGCAAGGCAAAAACCCTTTTTACCGGGCTTCCCCAATTAAATGTTGGAATGAGCTTTTTCGTCGGAATGCTGTAAACACTAAAAATTTCATTTAAATAAAAGTTTAATTTGGGTAAATTAGTCGGATGTGCAGAACTCTGAAACGGGTAATTCTTTAAACCCCGAATGGTTCAGTAATATTTAAAAAAAATTATTTTTTAAGTCCGAAAAAAAAGCTTTTCACTTTACGACTACTAACACAGGATACTACTACGGATAGAATATTGCCACTTTTGGGAGTGTCCATAGATAACTTAACAGAAAATTGAAGAACTCAGGGAAAAAGCCTTGCGCCCTTTAAAACTGGATCCAACTACACCTACCCATGCGCTAATCAAAAATGAAAAACCCCTTCCCTTTGAAGATAGAAGAGAGGTTTAAACAGAAAATTCGCCCGAACATCGTAATATCCGTGAATTTCAATCAGTTTAAAAACCCCTTCTGAAAATTTGGAAACCAAAATATGTGACCCGAAGTGAATACAGTCTAGTGGTGTGTGTGTGTGTGTGTATATATAATATAATATTAATTATATAAAAATATAAAATTATATTATATATATAATATTATATATATATAAAATATATTAATTTTATTATTTACATTATTAAAAATATATTAAATATTATATATAAAATTATATATTTAGAAATTTTAATATATATATATATATTTAAAATTTTTATATAGATTATATATTATATTTTTTAATATACACACACACACACACACCACTAGACTGTATTACACTTCGGGTCACATATTTTGGTTTCCAAATTTTCATGAAGGGGTTTTTTAAACTGATTAAAAACCCCCACGGAAAATTACGATGTTACAGGCGAATTTTCTTTTTAAAAAACCTTTTCTTCTATCTTCTAAGGAAGGGTTTTTCATTTTTGTTTTGGGCGCTTTGGGTAGGTGTAGTTGGATCCAGTTTTAAGGCGCAAGGCTCTTTCCTGAGTTCTTAAATTTTTCCCTGTTAAGTTATCTATGGACACTTTCCCCAAAGTGGCAATAGTTCTATCCGTAGAAAGGTAATCCTGTGATTAGTAGCCCGTTAAAGGGGAAAAGCTTTTTTTCGGACTTAAAAAAATTAATTTTTTTTAAATATTACTGAACCATTTTCGGGTTTTAAAGGAATTACCCGTTTCAGAGTTCTCCCACATCCGACTAATTTACCCAAATTAAAAATTTTTTATTTAAATGAAATTTTTTAGTTTTTTTACAGCATTCCGACGACAAAGCTCTTTTCCAACATTTAATTGGGGGAAAAGCCCGGTAAAAAGGGTTTTGCCTTGCTCTTGTTTGTGTGACGAGTGTTAGTTTTTAACGTCGACCAGGGGTAGTATTTTACCCTTTCTTTAAACCCAATAATGTTCGCCTCATGGGATATTGGGAACTTTGGGGCATTGAAGGAAACCCCCTCCCACCACCCCCGGGGATCCGGGACACTTTTTTTTAAATCAAAAAAGATGAATCAAAATGTTTGCGGCCGTGTGTATACAAAACACACACAAAACACACACACACACCCCCCAAAACACACACCCCACACACACCCCAACACCACAACACACACCCCACACCACACACACAAAACACACACAACACACACAAACATATATATATAATTATAATATATATATATATATATATAATTTATATTTTAATTTTAAAACTCACAAACACCCCACACATAGCCACACCCCTCCCACAAAACCACAAAACACACACACAAAACACATACACACATACAAAATAAAATTATATATATATAATATATATAATATAATATTATATTATATATATTAAAATTATATTATATAATTTTTTAGTAATATACACTTTTGTACAATTTACCCACACACCGAAATAATATCCCTTACTTTTATATATTACATATATATAAAATATAATATATTTTATATATAAAATTTTAAAATAATATATATAAAATATATATAGGTATATAAAATGTATTATCCATATTCATATATTATATATAAATATATATTTATAAAAGATTTTATATATATTAATTATATGAAAAATTATTTTGGGCATATATATATATTTAATATATATAATATATTTTAAATAATATAATTTATTTTAAAATATATATATTTTATATATCCCTTTTATAATATAAATATATATTTATATATTTTTATATTAAAAAAAATTTTTTATAAAAAATATTATATATAATAAAATATATATATATATATTATATATATAAATTTTATTTTGTGTGTGGGGTTTGTGTGTGTGTGTTTTGGTGTGTGTGTGTGTGTGTGGGTGTATGTATAATCCCACTTTTTGTACAAAAACCTATATATACAACACACGCATCATTTATATATATATATATAATATTTTAAAATATATAATATATATATTTAATATATAATATGTTTTTTATAAATAATATATATAAAATATATATATTATATATATATATATAATTAATTGATAGATATTAATAATTATTATTATATTTTAATATATATATATATATATATATATATATATATATATATTTGTGTTTTTTTATATGGGGGGTGTGTGTGTGTGAGGGCATGTGTTTTTGGGGTAAAATTTTTTTGGAAAAATTGTTTTTAACATACACAACCACACACACACACACACACAACACACAAACACACACACACACCACACACATATATATAAATTTTTAATATATATATATTAAAATTATAATCTAATATTTATTATATATTTTTTAAAATTATATATATATATTAAAATTATTTTATTTTACATAGGTAAAATATATAAAATTTTTTATATCTATATTAAAATTATATATATATTGTTTTGTATGTAGGGTGTGTGTGTGTGTGTGTGTTTTGGGGTTGTGTGTGTGTGTTAATGTCCCAAAAATAAAATATACATTATATATACAAATTATATATTATTAAATATATAAAATATTATAAATATATATATAATATAAAAAGAAAAAATTGCACATATAATATTTTTATTATATATATATATTTTATAAAATTAATATTATATTTTAAATTTTAAATTTAAATCTATTTTAATGATATTTAAAATTTTTCCCTGTATTTTAAAAATTTGTACATTTTTTGCGCACACACAAAACAAACCACACACACACAAAACACATACACACACAAACACCCACAAAACAAAACACACAAAACCCCACACACACAAAACCACCACACACATTATATAAAATAGGTATTTTATTATTTTATTTTATATTTTATATTTTATAAAATTAAAATACAAATTTTTCCCTTTATATACATATATATATATTTTATATTATATATATTATATATATAATATATAAAATTTTTTAAAATACATATATGTGAAATGTTATATATGTAAAAACATTTTAAAAAAAATTCCCCTTATTATAATTATTAATTTTATTATGTTTATATTATATTTTATATAAAATTTTCCCCTATATTTATTATATATATATATATATATATATTTTAAAATTACTAAAATATATATCACATGCATATACGAGTATATATGTTTTATGTATTTTATATATTTTTATATAATTATATAATATATCTATTATATATATATTTTAAAATACTATATTATAAAATAATTTTATGTGTGTTTTTTGTGTATTTGTTTATAAAATTTCTAAAATGATGGGGACTACAAAAATAGAAAAATAGATATGATAGATATTAGATATAGAAAAAATATATATACATATACACATACATATGGGTGTGTGTTTGTGTGTGTGTATGTTTTGTGTGTGTATGTTTATAATATATTTATAAGTATATATATATATTATAAAATTTTTTATTTTATAAAATACGGCACATCTGTAGGGAATTTTTAAAATTATATATATAAAATATATATAATTATAAATTTTATATAATATATCAATTTTATATATTATATAAAATTATATAGTTATATATTATTTTATTAATATTATAAAACCTATTTTTAAAATATATAAATATATTTATATAAATATATTTTTATTTTAAAATATATATTTTATATAAAATTTTTAATTTTCCCACACCCCAACAAAACACACGCGACACACACACCCCCACACCCCACACACACAAAACACACACACCCACACACACAAAACACCTCACACACACACCCATATATAAATATATATATTTTAATATTTATATATTTTATTATATATATATATTGTGGTGTTTGTGTGTTTTGTGTGTGTTTGGGGTTTTGGTTTTGTGTGGGTTTTGTGTGTGGTGGTGTGGTTTTGTTGTGTGTGGGGGGTTGGTGGGGGTTTAGGAGTGTTTTGCATATATTTATATAATATATTAATATATATATATATTAATAATATATATAATATATATATATATATATATATTTTAAGTGTGCCCTAATATATATTTTTTAATCCCATATTACATTTCCGGAACAAAAATCTAAACCCTCCACCCAAATTTCCACCCACAAGAGGGGGCCCGCACTTTTGGCGCTGCACCCCATTTCGCGGGAAAATTATCCTGAAGGGGTGGGGCAAAAATTGAAGCAACCCATTGTCGAGAGAATTTTTCGAAGTACGCCCAAAATGCGTAATTTACGACCTCTTTTCACGAAATACTGTTCCTGTATTTCCCACATTACGTGCATCTTCCCCAGACCATGAAACCACCTTCTCTATCTCCAAAACTATGCGGCTAAAAGATTTTTTTATTTCCACTCTTTTTAACGCTTCCTTTTTTTTACATCTTCACACCTTTATCACCCATCTTTAAAATTTTTTCTTTTTTCCTTTTTTTTCTTTTTTCCCCTTCTATTTTTTCTTTTTATATTTTTTCAACTCCCCCTTCTTCTTTTTCAACTCCATTCTTCTTTTTTTTCAACTTTTTTTTCTTCTTAAAGCTCCCCTTTCCGCCGGCACGGGGGTTTTGGCCCCCCAAATACGGGCCGTCCTGCAGCGTATGTTGGGACAATAAATTTTTTTCGCGTCATTTTTGCAGAACTTAGGCCAATCAAGAGAACCTTATGGCATTTTAATCGGGAACTTGGGTTTTTTTTAGAGACATAAAAAGCCCAAAGGGTGTGCTCTTTTAAAGGGTTTTCGACCATTTGTTTTTTTTTCGTATCTACGTAAGTATTTAAATTTCTATGATAAAGGTCACAAACAAAATTTGCAAGGTTTGGGCTAGGTAAATAAAAAAAAGAAAAAAAGAAAAAAAAAATAATCTGGGGGACTGGGGAAAAAGCTGAGAAAAGGGTATTGTCATTATTACTTGAAACGCCCACTAATCAGTTTTTTAATTTTTCTGTTTATTTTTTTGGTTTACTACATATTGACTAATTTTTGTATTTAATAATATACTGAATACTATCGGTTTTTCAATAGGGATTTCATGTTGGAAAAAAGGGTTTCCGGGAGAAAATTTTTAAAAAAAATTTTAAAAAGTAAATTTAAAAGGGGAAAATAAAAACAAAAAAATTAAAAATGAAAAATAAAAAATGCAGAAAAAAAAATTTGAGCAATCCCAGACAGCACAAACAAAAAAGAAATCAACTGGTGCAATAAAAATTCAAAACCTTTACAAAAAAATAGTAAAACCCATTTTCTCACTATGCTAATTCACTTCCATCGGAATATAAAACCCACCCCACTGAAATTTGGGCACCACAAAACCTATTTTTTAAAATATTTTTTTGCATACTAAAATTTTTTAAATTAATTTTTTTTTTTTTTCTTTTTTAATTTTTTTTGGGCTTTCCCCCCCTTTCCCTTTTCCCTTTCCCTTCCCCAAATTACTTTTCTTATAAAGCAATATCTTAAAATCAGGCGTTTTTAATCCCGGGGGCAAACGCCAGCCTCGACAACGAAGCAAAAGGGAATGACCGGGCAGTTGAAAAACGCAATGTACATGCAGGGACGGACTAAAAAAGGAAAACCATTTTTTCCCCTATCCCGGGGGGGTGTTATTGCCGAATTTTATTTTTGGGAAATTAAAACAATTTATTTCCAAATATCCCGTTTGAATCGGTTATCTCCTTTTCGACAACGAGGGAGAAAAAATAAAAATGTTTTTTGTATAAAGAAACAGCGGGGGAAGCAAATGAAAAAAAAAGGGTTTTTCCCTAATAAATGGGGTTTATGGTTTTACCTGATTTGGGAAATTTTTATGGATTCGCGAACACCCTTCTGAGCGGAGAGGGGGAAAATGTGCACACGCATTGGGGTTCCCAAATTTTCCCCTTTGGGAGATCCTGAAGCTTATCTAGATGAGGACAGTGTTTAATCGTTTTAGGTAAACACTCCTTTTCTTTATTATCATATATTTTTTGATTATTTTATCATCATTATAAGTTCTACTATTAATTTTTTTTATTTTTCCATCATTGTTGAAATTTTAATCTGTTCTTTATTATTTTTTTAGTAATATCACCCATGATAATCATGTCATATATGACCCATCATCATTTTTTTAATTGTTATTATTATTATTATTATGATAATTGATAATGTTTTATGAAAAATAAATGATGGATGATGATGAAAAATGTTTAAAATTGATAATAAGGATGATGATGATGAAATGATAAAAATGTTTTAACAATGATAATGAAATAAAAATAATATAATAATAATAATAAAATAATAATAATAAAATAATAAAAATAATAATAATATAATAATAATAATAACAATAGGAAAAACCAACAAAAAAAAAACCACCCAAAAAAACACCCCCAAACCCAAAAAACAACTAAAAAATAAGGGAAAATAATCACCCATCTCATCATCATCATCACTTTCATCATCACATCATCATCATCATCACCAATCATCATCATATCATCATTATTTTTTGTTTTTTATTATTGTTTTCGTTTTCTTTTTTTTGCTTTTACAATTAGGGTTATTTTTTTCATCACATAACTTTTACGGTAATAATAATAAAATAATAATTTAATTTTTATAATTATTATTATTTTATTATTTACAGTAATAGTTTGATGGATGAAAATAGTAAAAATTTAATTGAAATGAAATAAAAGAAAAACAAAAGGAAATAATAAAAACACAAAAAGAAATGATGAGATGGGGAAATTTTGATGATGATGTGATGATGTTTGATGATGATGAGGGAATGATGATGATGATGTTTGATGATTTTATCATTATTTTGGGGTTTTTTTGTTGGTGGTTTGTTGTGGCTTTGTTTTTGTTGTTTTTTTGTTCCTTTTTTATTTTTATTTTTAATTTTTATTATTATTATTATTTTTATTATTATTTTTATTATTATTATTTTTATTATCTTTTATTATTATTTCTTTACATTGTTATCTTTTATTTAATTATCACATCTCATCATTATTCATCATCATCTTTATCATCATTCATAATCATCATTTCATCACCTTATCAATATTATCTAATAAAATAAATAACAAAAACAAAAATGATGATGATCAGATGAGGGACGATGATTATCATGATTAAAATTCCTAATAAAAATTTAATAATGACAAAGATTTAAAAAAATGGGGACAAAAAAATATTAATAGTAAACTTTTTAAGAAAATAAAAAAACAAAATTTTATATAAATAAAGAAAATGATGAGTGTGCCCAAAATAACGATTACACTGTCCTCATCTAGATAGCTTCGGGCACTCACCAGAAGGGAAATTGGAACCCTAATGCGGGGAATGCCTTTTGGCCATTTTCCGCTCAAAAGGGTTTTTCGCGAACCATAAAATTGCAAGTCAGGAAAACCTAACTCATTCATTAGAAAAACCTTTTCTTCTTTTGGCTTCCCCCCCGCTTTTACTTTATAAAAGGGCCCTTTTTCATTTTTTTCCCCCCGTTGTGGGAAAAGGGGGAAAAACCGTTTCCCAAAAACGTGATATTAGGGAAAGGGATAGATGTTTTAACCCCAAAAAGAATATTCCAATAAAACCCCTAAAGAATATGCGAATAAGGGTTTCCCTTTTCTTAGCCCAGTCGTGCTTTGTCATTGCAGTTTGCGGACCCCTGGGGTCATTCCTTTTTGCTTATTTGGGTGGGAGGCTGGCTTTTTGCAAGGTATTAATCCCCTGATTGTAAATATTGCTTTATAATAAAAAGTAGATTGGGTGGGAAGGGGGGGGAAGGGGGAGATCCCACAATAAAAAATTAAACAGAAAAAAAAAAAATTAATTAAAAATTGTAGTTGCAAAAGGATATTTTAAAAAACCTGGTTTAGTGGGAAAATTTGGCAGTGCGGCGTGGAATTATATTCCGGGGAAGGGGTTTAAAGCATAGTGAAAAAATTTCTTTTATCTATTTATTTGCCCGGGGTTATAAATTTATAATGCACCATTGATTTCTGTTGTTATCGGCTGCTCTGGGATTGCTAAAGTTTTATTTCGCATTTTAATGTTTTCTTTTTTAATTTTTATTTTTTTTAAAAATTTCCCAAAAAACATGACCCCCAAAAAATTTTTGAAAATTCATCCCCCCGGGAAACCCCTTTTTTCCCAACATAAAACCCAATATTGAAAGCTCGATAGTAATACCCGTAATTTTTAAAATAAAAATAATTTATCAATAGAAATAAAAAAAGGACAAAACCCGGGAAAAAATTAACTTCGATTAGTGACTTTTTAAAAAGTAATAATGACAATCCCTTTTTCTCAGCTTTAAAACCCCAGCCCGCAGATTTTTTTTCTTTTTCTTTTTTTTTTTTTTTTTATTTAACTACCCTTTAGCCTTGAAAATATTGTTTTTGGGGACCTTTATCATAGCAATTAAGTACTTATAAACAAAACAAAAAAAATGGTCAGACCTTAACAAAAGCCATTTGGTTTCTTTTTTATGTCTCTAGAAACCGAATTTCAGATTACAGGGCCATAAGGTTCTCTTGATTGGCCAAATTTCTGCAAGAATGCCCCCCGAAAATCTGTTTGTCCAACATACGCTGCGGGGAGGGCCCCGTTTTTGGGCTGGCCGACCCGTGCCGGCAAAAAGGGGGGAGCTTAAAGAAGAAAAAAAAGTTAAAAAAAGAAAAAGAGGAGTTAAAAAAGAAAGTTTGGGGGTTGAAAAAGTAAAAAAAAGAAAAAAGTAGAGAGAAAAAAGGAAAAAAAGGAAAGGAAGAAAAATTTAAAAAGATGGTGATAATGGTGATTGAAATGTAAAAAAAAGGAGCGAAAAATGAGTGAGTAAATATCTTCACCCGCAAAAGTTTATGGAAAATGAGAAGGGGGTTTCATGGCTCCGTTAAAAATGCACGTAATGTGAAGTACAGGAACACGTATTGCGGGGAGGTTTGTTAAAAGTACCATTTTTGGGGGTACTTTCGAAAATTTTTCGACAATGGTCTTTCCCCAATTTCCGCCCGGGCCTTCAGGATAATTGCAGCGGGTTGTGTGCAGCGGGCCCAAAAGTGCGGGCCCCCTCATTGGGGGGGCTGGAATTTAAAGGAGGGGTTTTAAATTTTTGTTCGGAAATTTTAAATATGTATTAAAAAATTTTTAATTTTATATTAGGGCACCTATATTCATATATATATATATATTAAAATATATTTTATATTATTTTAAAATATAATATATAATATATATATATAATTAAAATATAAGGGAAAAACACTCATACCCCCACAACACAAAACACACACACACACCAAAACCCACACCCAAAACCACACCCACACACACAACACCCCACAAACAAACCACACACACACACATTTTATATATATATATATATATTTTAAAATTATTAAAAATATAATATATTTTATGTGTGGGTGGTTTTGAGTGTGTGTGTGTGGGCGTGTGTGAGTGTGTGGGTGTGTGTGTGTGTGTGTGTGTGTTTCTGCGTGTGTTGTGTGTTGTATATTTTATATATGTATATATATATATTATATATTATATAATTTTATATATTTTTATTTATATATATAATAAATAAAATGTATATATAAAAAAATAAAATATAATTTTATATATTATTTTATATATATTTTCTAATATATTAAAAATATATATATATATATATCATATATATTATAATATATGTACCCCTGTACATACAGATGTTTCATTATTTTTATATAAAAATAAAATATTAATATATATACCTTTTACATATAAATATTACATACACAACACACATACACCCCCACACACAACACACCCCCTATGTAGGTTTTATATGGATATAAATTTATTTTATATCTATATTCTATCTAATTTATTTATTTTATTTTTGTAGTAAAACCCATCGATCTATGAAATTTTTATATAAAAAAAATACACACACACACATACAAAATATATTATATTTTAAATTTTAGATATTATATTTTTTATATATATTAAAAATATATAATATATATATATAAAAATTATTAAAAATATATAACCCCGTATATGCATGGGGGAAAATATATTATATAAAATAAAATAAAATATTATATATTAAAATATATTTATATAAAATATATTAAATTATATATAAATATATATATATAAAATATATTTTAAAATATATATATTAAAATATTTTGTATAATATATATCCAAAAAGTTTTCCCTTAAATAAAATCCCATATATGTATTTTATATAAAAAAAAAAAAAAAAAAAAAAAAAAAAATATATTTTATATATATAAAATATAATTTTTATTATATATATTTTTTATGTAATAGTATATATGTGTTTTATATATATATATATTATATTATAAATCTATATATTTTTACATATATATATTTTATTGGGGGGTGGTGTGTGGTGGGGTGTGGTGTTTTTGTGGGGGTGTGGTTTTGTGTGTGGTATGTGTGTGGTTTGTGTGTGGGTTTGTGTTGTGTGCGCAAATATGTACAAATGTTTTAAAACATGAAAAAAATAAAAATTTCATTTATAAAAAAGATAAAAAAATTAAATATATTTTATATATATTTAGATATATATATATATATTTTAAAATCTTTTATGTGCATTTTATATTTTTTAATATATTATTTAATTATATATTATATATATATATAATATATAGTATATATATATGTATATTAATTTTTACATAAAACACCCCCAACACACACAACACACACACAAACACACCACCCAATACATACATACATTAATATTTTATAATATATATAATATATATATATAATATATACCATTTTTATTATAAATATATATATATTTATATTATAAAAAATATATAATTTTAAAATATATATAATTTTATTTATATATATAATATATATAAATATATATATGTGTTTGTGTGTGTGTTGTGTGTGGGGTTTTGGGGGTGTGTGGGGTGGGTGTGTGTGTGGGGTATGTATATACACATTTTACTAAATATTTTTAAAACACACACATGCATCACACACAAAACACACAATTTTTAATATATATAAAATATATATATTTATTAATATATAATATATTATATATATATATAATGTAAAATTAAAATTATCCCTATATAATATATATAATATAATATAAAATTTTATATATTTTATATATTTTATATAATAATTTTTCTATATATATATATATATATTATATAATATTTTATTTTAAAAATATATTATTATATGATTCGTGGGTTGTTATATAAATTTTTTTTCAAATGTTATATACATACCACACACCCCACCCCCAAAACACACACCCCACACACACACAAACACATATATTATATATATATATATAAAAATTTTATATATATATATTTTATTTATATAAATAAATATATATTTTATAAAATATATAATATATTTTATATATATATTTATATATTATTTTTTATTATAATTATATATATATATATTATATATAAAATTTAAAAATTTTATATATATATATAAAAATATTAATTTTATATATTAAACTTATATATTTTATTTTAGATTTTATATAATATGTAAAATTTTTATGATGTTTTATATGTGCGGGGTGTGTGGTAAAAATGTCCCAAAAGTTTTATTTTTACTAAAAAATTTATATTATATTATAATATTAAAATATTTTAATATATAATATATAATATCTATAATTTTTATATATATATTTTATGTATGTGTGTATGTGTGTGTTGGGGGTGTGTGTTGTGGGGTGTTTTTGGGGGTTTGCTATGTGTTTTGTGTTTTTTGAGTTTATATATATATTTAAAATATTTAAAATATTTTTATATAATTATAAAATTTTATATAAAATATATATATGTTCGGTTGTGTGTGTGTGTGTTGTGTGTGGTGTTTTGGGGGGGTGTGTGTGTGGTTTTTGTGTTGTGTGTGTGTTTTGTGTGTGTGTGTGTGTGTGGGGTTTTTGTGTGTGTTTTTTATACACCCCGCGCGCGCAAACATTCGGGCTTCATCCCTTTTATTTTAAAAAAAAGTGTCCCTCGGATAAAGGGGCTGGGTGGGAAGGGGGTCTTCCTTTACTGACCAACGTTCCCCGATATCCGAGAGATCGAACATTATTGGTTAATGAGGATAATATACTACCGTGGGCGACGTTACCTAACAAATCGTCAACAAACAAGGCAAGGAAAAACCTTGTTTCCGGGCTTCCTCAATTAACTGTTTGGGAAAGACTTTTGGGCGATCGGGAAGCGATAAAAACCCAAAAAATTCATTTAAATAAAATTTTAAATTTGGGTAAAATTTTTTTGGTGTGGGAGAACTCTGAAAACGGGTTAAAAACGTTTTTAAAATGAAGGGTTTTGTAATATTAAAAAACATATATTTTTTAAGTCCGGAAAAAAACTTTTACACTTTTCGACTACTAATCACCGGATGCCACTACGGTATAACTATTGCCAATTTGGGCCCTTTTTTTTTAGGGTAACTAAAAACAGGGAAAAAAGGGAAAAACCAGGAAAAGGCCCTTTCGCTTAATAATGGATCCCCAAATACACCTACCGATGCCTAAATCAACTGAAAATCCCTTTTCCCTTTGAAGATAGAAGAGGGTTTTTAAAAAGAAAAATTCGCCTGTAAAAATGTAATATTTCCCTGAGATTTCAATCCCCCGTTTTGGAAAAACCCCCTTTAGAAGATTTGGAAACCCAAAGTTTTGACCCGAAGTGAACAGTTAGTGTTGTGTGTTTGTGTGTGTGTATATCATATATATATATTTTAATATATTATATAATATAAATATAATATATATTATATTATTTTATAAAAATTTTATATATTATAAATTCATATATATATATTGCACATATAATATATATATATATAAAATATATATTATAATATATTATATATAGGGTTTTGTATATATATATATATATTATATATATATATTGCATAGATATTTCACATATATGTATGTATGTATATGTATAAAAAACATTAAAGGGGTGTGTATATATATTAAAAATAATTTTATATATATATTTTATTATATAATATTACATATATATATATGTATTTTATTAAAATATATAAAATATGTTATATATATATATAATATATAATATATATATATATAAAAGTATAAATAAAACAATTTTTTAAAATATATTTTATTTTTATATATATTATAATAAATATTATATATATAAATATTTCCTAAAGGGATTTATTTTTATATCTATATATATTTTATATCATATATATATATATATCAATATATATTAATTATATTTTAATTATAATATAGATAAATATTTTAAAATTAAAATATATATAAAATAATTATAAAATATAATGGGGTTTTTGTTTGTGTGTGCGGTTTGTGCGTGTGATGTGGGGTTTGTGCGTTGTGTGTTTGTGCGTTTTTTGTGTTTTGTTTCGTGGTGTGTTTGTGTGTGTGTGTGTGGGGTGTGTGTTTTGTGTTGTGTGTTTTGTGTGGTGTGGGGTTTTGGGGTGTGTGTGTGCGTGTGTGTGTGTGGGGGGTGTGTGAGTGTGGGGTGGTTTTGTTTGTGTGTTTGTGTGTGTGTGTGTGTGTGGGGTGTGTGTTTGTTGGGGGGTGTGTGTGGGGTGTGTGCGTGTGGGGAAATTATATTTTATATATATAGATATATTATATATAATATATATATAATACATTATTTTATATATATATAAATAATTTTATTATATATATATATATACATAAAAATAATATAATTTTAATTATATATATATATATATAATATATATAATATATATATATTTTATATATATTTCCCCACACACACATTCCGATGAATGTGTGTGTGTTTTGAAAATGTTTTTGATGAGTACGGTAGAAAAGAAAACAAAAGCTTTTATTGGGATAGTTTACAAAGAAAGAAATGTTTGTTAAAGGAAATATAAGATGTATTTGAACAAAGATGTTTTGGGGGGAGTCTTTTGGGGAAAAATTTCTGAAAGGGGAAGGGGAAAAGAAGCCTTTTTTTTCTGATAGTTTTTGGGTCTTCCTTTTAAAAGAACTTTTTTCACTGTCTCCCTTTTTTCTCCCCCCCTTCTTCCTGGTTCTGTCATTTTTTCTGGGTTTCTTTTTTTTGTTTACTATCTATTGACTTTTACTACCTCTCCACCGACCCAAAACATTTCAAACAGGGATAGTTACCTACCATTTTTCTGATCATTTAAATCTTCATACGGTTTCCATTTGCATGCTTTTCTACCCCCAATCCCTTTTTTTTCCCTTTTAAAAAATATTTTAATATTCTTTTACACCATGCATTGAAAAAATTTCCCCTTGCATTTTTTTCACCGTATCATTTTTTAACGTGCGTCCTCGTTTTCCTTCAAATAGATTTAGACAAATCGAAAAAACTCTATTAAATAGGGTACCTTTACACTAACAGAGTGAGAGTCCGTTTCGAATCCCCTTTACGGAAATGGGAAATAGGGTTGCTCAGGTTCCCATTCTAAAAAACGGTTTCCCTTTGTCCGACCACGGGATGTGAAAAGGGGAGGGCCCAAAAAATTTTTTCTCAAAAAAAAAAAAAAAAAAAAAAAAAAAAAAAAAAAAAAAAAAAAAAAAATAAAAACTTTTGGGAACCCTCCATATTGGTTAGGGGAAAAATAACGTTTCAGTTAAAAGGGATTTAAACTTTCCCCTTTTTTAATTCCCTTTTTTTATTAAAATTTTCCTAAATTTTCCCCAAATTACTAAATCTTTTTCTGACCCCCCTGATTTTTTTTGCTTCAAGGGGTTTTTTGGCTTCTTTTTTACCTTCCGTGTTCCCATTTTTTTCTCTTTTCTTTATCCTTTTCTTTTTTCTATTTTATTTCTTTCTATTTGGGGGGGGGGGGTGGACTAAAATTTGGGTAAATTATATTTTTGTTTTTAAATAAGGGGGGGGGGGTTATAAAATTACCCAATTTAAATTATCTTAAATTTTTCCTTTTGAACGGGGCCAAACAAAACTTCCCCTTTCCCAAACTCCTTTTTTCCTTGTTCCCCCCCTTCCCCCCTTCTTTTGGGGCCCTCTCTCTCTTCTTTCCTTTCCTCTTTTCCTTTTACCCTCCCTTCACCTTTTTTCAAAACTCGTTTAAAAATACCTATTAGTGTATAATAATAAAATATATAATATATTAAAATAATATTATTTATAAAATTAAAAAAAAATATATATTATAAATATATATATATAAATATATATAATATTATTTTAATATTAATAATATAATAATGGGCCCTTTTTTTCCATTGGGATATAAACCCCAAAATTCTTTATTATGTATTTTTTCTTTCTTTTCCTTTTTATAATTTTAAATTTTTTTAATAATATATAATATATATTTTATATATTATATTATATTTTAAAAAAAAAAAATTCTTTTTATATATATATATTTATAAAAATATAATATATAAATTATATATTAATATATATATTTATATAATATATTATATATATATATAAAATTTTATCCCTAAATTTTTTAATGGAAGGGAGCCCAAAGAATTATTATAAAAAGGGTTTTCCCCGGGAAAATTTTACCTTAACATATAACCATCTGGGGGGAACCCCCCAAGTAATCTTTAAAAAATAAAAATATTATAAATAAATTTAAATAATACCCCTATTATAAAATCAAATAAAAAAAATACAAAAACATTTGCTCGACACGCGGTCAGACTGAACTACCGTAAAAGAAATATATTATATATATATATTATAATATATATTATATAATTATATATATTATATGTTTTTAGATATATTATATATAATAATATAATTTGTGTGTGTGGGTGTGTGTGTGTGTGTTTGTGTGTGTGTGTGTCCCTTGTGTGTTTGTGTGGGGGGGGTGGTGTGTTTTGGGGGGTGTTTTTGGGTTTTGGGGGGTGTGTGTGGTGTGTGTGTGTGTGTGTGTGGGTTTTGTGTGTGGTGGTGTGTGTTGTTTTTGTTTTTGGGTGTGGTTTTTTGTGTGTGTGTGGGTGTTGGGGGGGGTGTGTTTGTGTGGTTGTGTTAAAATGTAATTACTATAAAATAAATATAATATATATATTTAAATATATAAATAAAATATAATATAATTTTGGGATTTTTTTAAAATTTTATATAATATTATATAAAATATAATATAATATATTAAAAATGTTGGGTTTTTTTTGGGGGGGTTTGGGGTTTATTTAGGGGGGTTGTGTGTGTGTGTGGTTTGTGTGTGTGGGGGTGGGGGGGTTTTGGGTTTGGGGGGTTTTTGGGTTGGGTTTTTTTTTTTTTTGGTTTTTTTGTTTTTTTTATTTATAGATTATAAAATTATATAATATATTATAATATATATGAAATTTTATAATATATTGTGGTGTGGGTTTTGGTTTTTTTAATAATATAAAAAAAAAAAAAAAAAAAAAAAAAAACAAAAAAAAAACCAAAAATATATTTAATTATAAAAAAATATATAAATAAATAAATAAATAAATAGTAATTTTTTAACAACAAAACAAAACACAACACACACACACACCACACACACAACACAAAATATATATATATATTATATAATATATTAATAAAAATAAAAAAATATGATATAAACACCAACCCCAACAACAACCCACAAATAAAATTTAAAAAATTTATTATATATTTTTTAAAAATATATTTTTTGTATTTAAGGTGTTTTTTTTTTTTTAAAAAATTTTTTTTTTTTTTTTTTTTGTTGGCGAACTGTTTTTTAAAACGGCAGATAGTTCCTCCTAGTTATTGGAGACTCAAGTTGGAAGGGCCTGGGGGATTCCCCCCAACTTTTCTTTTTCCCGAAAAAACCCCTACAC
>NC_051389.1:19283387-19300887 GCF_015228065.2 Penaeus monodon
TATAATTATATTTATATATATATATATATTAGATAAATATAAGTATTTTTTTTGTAAATAAATACCCAAAATATATATTATATATTATATTGGGATTTTTTAATATTATAAATTTTATAATTTTTAAAATATATATACAATAATATAATTTTAAATTTTTCAATATATATTATATATATTTTAATAATTTTAAAAATAATAAAATTATTTGATATTATAATATATTAAAATATTCCTATATATATAATATTTATTTTTATATATATATATATTATATATTATATATATTTATATATATATATATATAATATATATATTATATAATTATTATATTTATTAAAAATAATATATTAATTATATATATATATATAAATTTATATATATATATAAATTTTTACATATGTGTGTGTGTATGGGGTGTTTGTGTGTGTACATATACATATACATATTTAAATATATAATTAAAATTAAATAATATTTATAAATTATAAAAAATAAATAATATATATAATTTTGTATAATTAAATATAAATTAAATTTATTATATAATAAAAAAAAAAAATTAATGGGGATATACATACAAATATATTTCAAAAATTATATTTAAAATATTAAAAATATAAAAAAATATATATTTTAAAATATTAAATAAATATATATACATAATGTTATATAAACAAAAATTATTAAAATGTTAAACATATTATAAAAATATATATATATTAAATAATATATATTGATAATTTAATAATATATATATAAAATATATATATATAATATTAGTAATATAATATCACTATATCATGGGGTAAATAATGTGTGGGATATATATAAAATATATATATAATATATATACATTTTAAATTACGTTTGATCTAATAAAATACAAAACACATACACACAACACACCACACACACACACACACACCACACACACACACACATACAAAAACACCCCAAAACCACCAAAAATAAAAATTATAATTTTAAATAATATTAAAAATATATACATATATAATATTTTATTATATAATAATTATATATATATTATAATATGTGTGTGTGTGTGGTGTGTTTGTGTGTCGGGTGTGTGTGGGTGTGTGTGGTGGTGTGTGGTGTGGTGTACGTGTGTGATTGTACAATTTTAATATCATAATATTACATTAATATACATAATATATTTATTATTATATTTTATATATATATATATATATATATTTAATATATATATACTGTATACGTTGTGTGTGTGTGTTATTAAATATAGCTATAATATAATAAATATATAATATATAATATTTTATTATTATTTTTTATATAATTTAAAATTTATTATTATATATAAATAAATTTTATATATATAATATAAAAATATTATATATATATAATATTAAAATATAATATTATATATTATAATATTTTGTGTGTGTTATGTGTTGTGTAGGTGATGTATAGTGTGCGTGGGTGTTGGGTGTGGTGGGTTTTGGGGTGTGTGTTTTTGTGTGTGTGTTTTTTTTGGTGTGTGTGGTGTGTGTTGTGTGGGTGTGGTGTGTGGGTGTGGTGGGGTTTTTTGTGTAATTTTTATAATATAATTTTTTAAAATATTATACATTAAATTTCTTTCATACATATATATATTTATATTTTATAAATAATATGAAATATATATATTTATATATATATATATATATTGAAATTTATATAATTAAAAATATATATATAATATATATTATATTAATATATATATGTGGTTGTGGGTTGTGTGTGTGTGTGTGTGTTGGGTGGTGTTTGGGTTGGTTTGGGTTTTATATATATTAAAAATTTATTTTTATTTAAAATTTATACCCTTATTATTACCTGTTCTCACATCATATTATTTTATCCGTATTATATTAGTAGCATTATTATTATTATTATCATTTTTTGTTTCTCACGTAACATAAACGACTACTACTTACTTACTACTACTACACTACTACTACTACTACTACTACTACTACTACCTACTACTACTACTATTATTATTATTATCATTTTTTTATCATCATCATCATTATAATGATGACCATCGTTATAATGATAATCATAAGAAATGTTATTATTATTGTTTGTGTTTTGTTGTTATTATCATCATTACTGTTATTTTCATTATCATCGTTATCCATCATAATTATCATCCTTATTATTGATATTATTATTATCACTATCATAATTATTATCATTATCTTCATTATCATTATTATTGTTATTATTATTATTATTATCATTATTATTATTACTGTTATTATTATTATCATTATTATTATGAATAATATTATTTGTTATTGTTATTACTATCATCATTGTTTTTATCGGTACCATTACAATTTTGTTTGTTAATACTGTTATTGTTATTATCAATACAATTATGACAGTTATCATTATCATTTTTGCTATTTCCATTTTCATCATAAATAATTTTTGTTATCATTATTCCCATTATCGGTATTATTACTGTTATCATCATTATTATTGTTTTATTATTATTATTATTATTATTTTTATTATTATTATTATCATTATAATTATTATAATTATCATTATTATTATTATTATCATTATCATAATTTCTTATTATTATTGTTATTATTAATTATTCTTAATTATTATTATTATACTCATTATTACTTATTATTATTATGCACATTACATTATATATAATTTGTAGGAAATGTATAATGAGATCGTTTCACAATGCAAGACAATGTATTACTAGACCAGATTATAGTCTTCAGACAGAATACCATGTCTCAGAGTCCTACAGAGCCATAAAATATACATCATATGCAGACATGAGCTGATGATCACCCTGACGACTGTGACTCCCATCTCTTTAACCCCGCAAATTGCCTGACTACGCGGCCTTGATAAATTTGTAATTTGCCCGATACTGTGTTGACTTCTTTCTCCGTCGCGATGTCTGCAGCTTCCATAAATTTTCTTTCCTGTTTGTTCAATGCTCCTTTGATTACTTCTGGCTCGTCCTTAAACACAATCAATTGACGAACTACTAGACTTACTGGCTAAGAACAGTTGTTTGTTATCATTATACTATTATAATTCTTACATTATTATATCATTATTACTATTATTAGTATTATTATTATTTAATATTATCTTATTATTATTATTAATTATTAATTATTTTATTTTAATTAATTATTATTATTTGAGAATATCATTATTTAGTATTATTTACTATTTACTTTGTCCACCCATCGTATTCATCATCTTTTGGCTATTATTAATTATTTATATTATAATTTATCATTTTCTTTAATCATTGTTACACTCATTATCATCATTATGATTAGAGTCTAGTGATACCATGATCATTACTATCATGTATTCTACTTGTGATTGTTTATCCCTTATTATTATTATTATTATTATTTATAAGTATTAATTATTACTATTTATTAATCTATATATATTATTATTATTGGTAGTATTATCATAATCATTTTGTCCATCATCATTAGTAGTATAGGTAGTTGGCTGATATTGGCATCGCTATCATTATTTATCATATTTTCTTACCCCTTTTTAAAAAAAAAAATCATGAATCAAGTGTTGTTAGTATCACTATTATCCTCATCGCCACCATGAATCAGTCACCAGGTGAAAGAAAAGACAGTAACAATAATTGCAAGTATTATCTTACTCTCTACAAAATAAATCAAAAGAACTTGCACATAGACACCATTTTTACCATTTATTATCTACACATTTTTACAATTACCGTCAATATAGTGATTTTCTCGCTGAATTGATATTGATAATGGATAAATATATGTATTATCGTATTTGTTATCATTGTGTTATCATCGGAGAAAAGGGGGTCTGGAACGGAGACCGAGAAACAGGGAAGGACGGAAGGGATTGGGTGCAGGGTAGTACGAAAAACAGGATAGGATAGGTAGGGGAGAGTAAAGTGATGAGGACAAGGAAAAGGGATGGTACATGGAGAGATCGTGTGTGCATTAGGAGAGCCTGGGATAGAGACAAATGGAGGAGATTGTAGTTATGACGCAGAACAGGAAGAAAGAAAGGAAAGTGGTAGAGACGAAAGAGACGGCCGTGGAGTGCGAGTGACAGATAGACGGGGGGTGAGGGTAAAAAGGGCCAAGATGAGGAGATGTTGTAGTAGGGTGAAGGGATGATATGAGTGACACTTTGCTATTTATTCTGGCATATGTGTACTTCTGTTTTGGCAGAATTTATCAAACCTCATGTGGTCTTTCTTTTTTTTGTTTACTTCTCTTCTTTCCTTCTTCATCGTTTACTCCTACTGAAGATGCAATGTCAGCGATATCTTTAGACCCAACTTGTAATTATAAAACAGAGCTAAATGAATGAACACTGTTAATACACTGCAGCTTAAAATGTACATACATAAGGAGTGACAAGAAGACGACTAATTCAACTCTTAAGTTAATTTCTATGGCACTAAACCATGGTGGATATTGATGATTGACAATTCGTGATAATAGAAGAGTCTAAGTATGCCAACATTAACTCACTATTAATATATATAGTATATAATATAGATATATAATATTATTCTATATTTATTATATAGCGGAACCTGATTAATATAATGTGTGTGTTGGGGTGTGTGTGTGGTGTTGTGTGTTGTGTGTGATATTTCTATATATATAGTCATAGATAACATAAATAGTATATAATCATGTAGTATAAATATAAGGTTTTGTGCCAATGTTTTGTATATGATATATATATCACTCATATATATAGATATAGATATATATACTAATAGTTACTATTATCATAGTATTTATATGACATACACACACACACACTTCCGCTGTCATATACATACATTCGAGCATACACGCACAGCACACGACATACGATCCCACGCACCAGCACACATCGCAATCCCCATATGTGTGTATAAGTGTATATGCATATACCAAATATATAGAATAGTGTTGTGTAGTGTGTGTGTTATGTAGATATATGAGTTATATATATTATATATATATATCATATATATAGTATAATGGTACATATATTATATATATATATTGTGTGTGTGTTGGTGACAGTGGCTAATGTAAATATTATATGGTATGATATCTAACAGATGTGTCTATCCTATAGTAGAGTAGGATAGATAGTATATATAGAATACGATAGCTGGGATGCGTGTGTCGTAGGTGTGTTGTGGTTTGTGTTTTTATGATATAGGTAAACTCACAATATCGTAGTATGAGTATTAGTCATAATAGTATATATTATATATATATATTAGAATTTTAATATATATATACTGCGCTCAATTATCTATAACCACACACTCATCGTTATACCACGCACCATTAATATATACAAATGGTGACATATACACTTAGTATGTATATAGTATATATTCTATAGTATCTATATATATATATATATAATCAATATTCTATATATATATATAATATTATAATAGTTTATATATATATTTTTAGTAATTAGATATTACTACATATATTTATATATATATATGAGTATATTATTATAAATTATAATATATATATAATATGAATAGTTTATAATATTACATTATATGTGTGATGTGGGTGTGGTAGTGTGTGTGTGTTGTGTGTGTGTGTTTTTGTATTGATTTGCGACGCGCGTATGTGTGTTTGTGTGAATATATTGACGAAGCGCCCGTGATGTCTGGTGTTGTGTAATTTCTTATATATAATACTAAGTGATAATATATGATATATATATCACTTATCTATATATAAATTATATATAAATTACAGTACATATATAATATATATAATATATAGATAATACAGAATCATATATATATAGTATAGTATATATATTGTATTGAGTGTTATAAGTTATTATATTATATTATATATATAATGTCATACACGCAATACATCAGTCACACCCGCCCATATCAGACATACGGACTTGCAACACAAGACTCGCGCTAGCACACAATCCACATACATATCACACATACACGCATATATTATATTTAATATTATACTATAGTAATATTAATTATATAATATTAAAACGTTTATGATATATATATATATTATAAATATAATACTTACTATATTAAATGTATATATGTAGCACACACACAGAACACACACACAAACACACACCGACTCAACACGACCACCACGCAAAAAACCCAAAAAACAACATACACAGCAGCACGAAGTCGCACATCAACACAGCACAACACACAACATGGGCACACAACACACACAGCCAACGCACGCACGACGATAAAGTCAGCACAACACATAACGACACTACCTATCCGCGCTACACACTCACACAGACAGCAGAAGCCGCCACAAACACAACAACACCCACACAATCCACCACACACACACATCTAACCAATCTGACACACACAACAACAATCACCACCACAACACTAGCACACTACAGCACGTCACACATCGTATATCCGTTACAGTATAACTGATCTGAGGACAGTATAATAATTATTAACTATGCTAATATTAGTAAGATCCTAGAGCTATAACAAACCTACATTAGACCAATGCTCTATTATCAGATGAATCCTGTCATACAGTTTTTTCACTAACCCTCGGAATTCCCGCAAGTACCTATGGCATATTTTTGCCCTCCCTCCACATGTCGCATCTCCTCTCAATAGAAAATATGATGGAGCAGAAATGATCATATTTTTGAATCAAGATTACACTTTCCTTCTTATGTTTCCTTTCCTGAGGTGGACAAACGCAGCTTTTGTATCGTACATCCTTCGCCCTTTGTCGTGTCATGTTTTATGTAAAGTACGAGTGTCGAGGGCGCTGTCCGAGAGAATAGTTGTCTTGCATCTCTCAAGCGATATTATTTTCTCTTTCTTTTTCACGTTAAGTTACAATAAAAAGGGAAGTTTTTTGAGTAATATCGTTGTTCCCTTCTTTTTCTTCAAGAATTAATAAAAATCTAATGGAGAGTAGGTGCTTATGGCCATCGAGATCTTATCAACGTGAAATCAAGAAAAAAGACCGTAGCAGCAAAAGATAGCTCAAAGGGACAACGAATAAATCTTTTACGATGTTTTAAGATGAACTTTTATCGACGATATACGTTTTAGAACACGAGTGTGGATAAGTTGTTTGCGGGTTATAATACTTTGAAACTGTTTTTAAACGATACAGTCATAAAGTGCGTGCTTAGCATTGTTGAACGCACAACTGCAAGTCAGCTCGCTAGTAGGCGAGTGGCAGTAAAAAAACATAAAATGAATCAGTAGGATTATGATATGGTAAAAATGAACGAAACAATCAGCGTTCCAACGCATAGGGTTTTAATTAACTGTATACACATATATAATTAATTATTCTATAATCCATACATATTTATATAGATCGTATAGATAATAGATTGAGATAATTTAGTATAGATATGTAGAGCTTTATAGATAGATAGATGATAGACTACGTCAACAACACGCATACACGTGCACGCATAACCACACGCACAGTACACACTCACACACCACTAGCACTCACCAACACATCACATAGTGATCACAACACACCACCCGACACGACACACACACTATATTAGATTATTGTAATATTAATATTTCAATATAATTATAATATTATTAATAAGATTCTCTATTCCTCCTTAGAATAATAATATCTATTCGAATTCCTATATATATGATAGACCTTATATATATAGATTATATTAATATATATTATATAGATGTATATTATATTATATATATCAGAATGTGATTATAATAGATATAACATACACACACACCACCACCACTACACCCATGCACGTAACTACACACCACATGACCACACACACACAGCACACACACACACAACACACACAGCCACCACACACTACGCACCCACTACACACAGCACAACTCACTACACAGTACACAAACAAATCACATCACTACACACACACACCCACACACAGCACACACCACAGCAAAGCACACACACACGACACACACCACCACACACGCTATCTACACCACACGCACCCTACTATACTACACTATACCTACAACACAACACACATAAGCACACCTCACATACAGCACAAGCATTAACACACATTACACCACTAGCGATATATATATATATATATTATACTATACATATATTATAATGATTAATAGATAATATATTATATGCTATATATTATTACTGATAAGATATATATGATGATACTACATTATGATATAATATATTATTATGAGATATATCATAATATACAGCAAAGCACATAACACACTTACACAGGTAGCGCACTTCACCATATATATACAATATTATTTGATTATTATAAATATATTATATATGCTTTAGTAATAATATAGAACTATATATTATATTACTGATATATATATACATCTATATATTAATATTATATCATATAATATATATATATAAATCTAGTATATATACATATATATATATGAATAATAGACAGTCTATAAATAACATAATATTATATAATATATGTTTATATTATATGATTGGATATTGTATATCTTATGTATACTCTAATATAAACATATCACCTATGATCAGCACACACACTACACACACACATACACACATCACACACCAACACAAACCAACACACACAAACACCACACTACACTACACCGCAAGTTACGCGCGCACTCACAAGCAGTCCATACATACGCACCACTACACACACACCACTACCACACACACACACACTACACACACACACACCACCACACACACTCCGACACACGACAGTCACACACACACATATTATATAAATATACTATAGATATTATATTTATTATATATATATCTATATACAGTAATATATGAATAAATACAACAAGAAAAATTTTTTAAAAAATATATATGTAATCTACATCCCGACGAGCACAGCCCACACACAATCATATATATATATCATATGTATATATTGATACATTAGATAATATAATATATATATAATATATTCTCCATAAATATTCACATATTATCTGGATATTATATTATTATCTATATATCCTGTTCTACCTATATGATGTATACTCGTAATAATATTTATATATATATATATATATTAAACTAGATATATCTATAGATGATATATATACTCATTCTTATTATATGTTAATTGATATTATGACTATACAGTTGTTGTATCTACATAATATAATATGTAATATTCAGATTATACTACATGTGTGTGTGTGTGTTCGGTTTTTGTGTGTGTATACATATACATCGCATTATAGCATATATATGATATTATATTTATATTATATATTATATAGATATACTATTATTCTTACAACTATATCTTATAGTACCATATTAGTATTTATATATATTATATAATATATGATATATATATGACTATATATATACATTCATATTAATATATAATTAAGTTATATAATACTATGATATATACATATATATATTATATATATATATCCCTCTACTACTAACCTTCCTATATATTATCTATATATATATACTATTTATTTAATGTGTAATATTTTACAATGATATAGTATATATATTATATATAGTAATATATAGTATCATTAACATAATTATATATATATGATCTATTAGATTGATTAATTCTTTTTATCTGTATAATAATATAACTCATATAACAGTATATACTATATATTATATATATCAATATATAACTATATATATAAACTTATACTATTAATATAGTATAACTACAGATCTTGATATATTATGCCTATACATAATATACTATATATATTATGATGATATATTATAATTATAGACATACATATTTATATATATACACTAGATTGATAGTGTTCTAATGCTATATTGTGGACATATATTCCTATATATACTATATATAATATATAATTAGTTAAATATCTATGATATATATAGATATATTAATACAATATCTATATGTATCAGTATATATAGTCTATAATTAACTATATTATGAGATTATATATATTCTATATATATACTCCTATAATATATGATAATGTGTGTGTGTGTGTGTGTGTGTGTGTGTTGTGTGTGTGGTAGTGTGTGTGGGTTATAATACCTATATTAAATTTATTCATTTAGCGTATTAGTATAGTTATACTCTAATACTAAACTTCTCATATATTATATACTATATCATATAGTGATATTATATAGGATAGTGATATAAAATATAATATAACGGCATAATCATGTGTTGTGTGTGTATGTGCTCTATAACATATGTATAATTGTCTGTATATATACATCGATTTATACGATATATGGTATATATGATATGTATATATATATATTCTATAATCGTAATATATATTATTTACACATACCGAAATTATGATTACTACACTACACACACGACCGCTATCGCCTGCGCGGTCTGAGCCACATTCCAGCGCAGGCACACCACACTAACTGCGCGTGCGCGCGAACACACAACACACACGCACAAGACACACACACTACACACACCACACCCACAAGATCACACAACACATTAAAACAATATAATATATATATATAGTATTAGATACATATATTATTAATTATATATTTATTAATATATATATTATATAATATATGCATATATATATTATACATATACATACTCCATACTTATATATAATATATATAATATAAATATAATATATAGTATATATCATAATACTATATCATATATAATATATATATATATAATAATTATGAAGTATAGTAAATGATGTGTATTATATATATTTATATATTTATATATATTAATAATATATGATGATATATAATATAAGATATATATATACATATATAATATTATATATATTATATTATGATATTATATATATATTTTTTTTTTTGTTTTTTTTTTTTTCCAAACACTTTCATATATCAGTATATATTACTATCATGAGTATTGATGATATATAAGTCATCGATAAATAAATGAATAAATACATAAATTAAAATATATAAATATATATATATATATGAGATAGTATAATTCAAAATGGACTAATGTACTATAGGTAATACAATTATATTATACTATATTAAATTTGATATATATATTAATTTTATAAATATATATATATATTATGAATATATGACACACACACACACACGGAAACACATACACACACACTAACACACACACATACACACACACGACACCACACACCCTATATTATATATCTTCATATATAAAGACCTATATATGATTATATTACTCAATATAACTAGTCATATATTATAGATATTATTCATATTCGATATTATTAATATTATGAGTTAATATATAATATACAGTATTATTCATATATATATCTATATATATTATATATCGGGTACTATACTAGACTTGTATGCATTATATATGTATATACGTAATATATATCTATTACTAGTAAAAAATAAATATCTATTATACATATACACATACAACACCCAACACACACACTAATCACACACAACCACCACATCACGACACACTCACACACCATAACACTTCACACAACAAACACACACTACAACAAACCTAACAGGCACCACACACCATAACCACACTACAGCACTCAGCACAGCACGCTACACTATACTCGACACAATCACACCCACAGGATCACAACAATTCAGACAATATTTATATCTTATATAATACTTACTGGATAATTAGCTCAATCTATATTATATAGTCTATATAAGTACTACTATATACATATATTATTTTCGCTAATATATAGTTATCTATTAGTATTATATACATATCTAATTATAATAGATATAGACATATATATATAAAGATATAATATATACTATTATATCTATAATACGAGTAGAGTAATATATATGAGTATATAAATATTAGCATCTATATACTCACTATACCTACATCACACACACAGACACGTATCCAGATCTATATCTTACTATATATACTATATCTATATATTAGATATAATACTTATTATCTATATAACTAATTTATATATGTATCTTATATTGTTAATATATCTATGTATATGATATTCTATGGACACATAGCAACAACACAGCACGTACACTGCTACAACTCACACACACACAAAACAGGCGGGCACCGCACTACACCACCACCTATCACGCACACACCACTACACCACTACACAGCACATATCAATATATTAATGATATTATATTAATATTATATATATATATATATATATATTGGTCATGATTAATATAATGAATTATATATAAATCATATAATATAATCTATATATCTATTAGATTATGTGTGGTGGGTGGGGTGGTTTGTAGTTTGTATGTGGGTGTGGGTGTGTGTGTGTGGTGTGTGGTGTGTTGAGTGTTTGGTGTGTGCTGTGTATGTGTGTAATGTATTTATATATAGATAGCAATAACGTATATATATAATAAATGTATATATATATATTGAATATCCTATAGTTATATATATATATTACCACACATGATATGTTATAGTTACATCACATGAATAATAAGGGTACTATTAAATATCATTATCTATACCTATACAATTGCTTAATTATATAAATTTATATTACCTCTATCTATATAATATATAAATCTATTTCTTCATCTACTCAGTCTATATTAATGATTATATAGTATTATTATTATATGTCACTTATGATAGTTTATTAGTGTATATACATATTATATCATCGTATATATGTTTATTCATACCCATATAATGTTATTACTATAGAATCATATGTGATAGTATAATAATATATATATATATTCAATAATATCTGATCTTATATACTATATATCTGATATTCTATATTTATGTAACTCTACTATTGTATGAATAAATACCCTACTAATATTATAATACGGACTATGAGTTTATATATATTATCATATAATATCTATATATAATATGATATATATTTTATATATAACATATATATATATATGTCTAGTTAATTATATATTTATATATAATCTATATATATATATATCTATATATAATATATAATAATAGTTTATATGATTGTGTAATATCTTATAATGTAATCAACACAAACACACACCATACACACACACATATGTATATGCATTAGTATATAAATACAATGTACTATGATATATATTATACTATATATAATACTACTTATAATAACAATACTCATATATTTATATAACAATGATTTATATATATGTACATTATATATATATATATACATATTATGATATATTATATACTATATTATGTAGTATAATTATATAGTTGATTAGTACATCTGTGGTGTGTATACTGTGTGTATTTGTGTGGTGATACTATATATCCTATACCTACATACATATATATAACTATATATATATCTACTACTATAATACTAGTATACTAATCTATATCTATTATATTCTATTATTTAGATTATATATAATATATATTCTATATATACGTATATTATTATACTATATATGGATTTATTATATATATATATATATATATATTAGATATGTATATACAATATACTAATAATTCATTATAATGTGTATATATAGTCCAGATATATATATATCTATATTTTTATTATATATATTATATCTATAATTATATGATAACTAATATATATATAATATATAATATATATATATGAATAATATGACTATACCATTATCTTGTGTCATATATACTACTATATCTATGATATCTGCATATCATATATTATTATTCATTATACTATATAGCGATATTATGTTTCTATACATCAGATTAATATATATGAACTAACATATAGATATATAATTATATTATACGACTATATTATCGAATAGTATTATATTATACTATATTAATAGTATTTCATATATATATATAATTATAACTCTATATATAATCTGACATATATCATATTAATGCGTAGTATGATTATATTATTATATATTTATCGCATAATAATTATAATATGATATATATACTAGACATATATACCATCTATGTTTGGTTGGTGTTATAAAGCATATAAGTTGTATATTGATATATATATCTATATAATTAGTATCATGATATATTATAGATATTTCAATACTATATACATATATAGCCATATACTATATTCTCTACTTTTGGTGCTGTGTTGTGTGGTGTGTGGTAGTTGGTGTGTGTGTGTGGTTCTGTATATCTATATGTATACTGTCCTTATTTATCTCACATATTTTATTATATACGAATTATATAGATATTATTGGATGAGGCTATAGCTATATACACACCCACCATACACCGCAACGCGCGCACACGCGAGCAACACCTACACGGAACGTCACGCGCCGCGTGCGACAGCATAATACACCACACACACAGGTGAATGCGCACCATCACACACACACGACACCGACTCCCCGCACACATCGCACACAACTGACCACCACGACACACAATATAGGAACGGTATTAATTATGGTAAAAAAAATATTATATTTATAGTTAATAATATATATATACAAACTTATATATATATTCTTACGTATATACATACATAGATACATACCCATATATATCTATATAGTTACTACTATATCTTATATATTACTAATAATATTATATAGTGATATAGTATTGTGTTTTGTGTTTTATATATATATACAGTTATATATTATCCTATTTTATATATATATATTCTATAAATAATACTAGGAATAGATAGATAGTATAGATTAGATATGACTAGATAGATAAGTAGAGATAGACAGATTAGATAGATAATATTGCCATATTAGTAGAATAAAGTGAAATAACTAAATAATAAATAATATTAGTACATACTATATACTAATCCTATTATCTATATCTATGATTTTTTTATATAATAGTGTAATGATTATAGTATAATGAGTAAACTATATATATTTCATATATATAGTAGGATTTATATATATGATATAATATATATATATTATTATTATATATCGCATGATATATATAATGATTATAGTATAGTATATATATATATATATATGTATAATACTATATTATATGTATATATATACTATATATATTATTAGATACTAATATATAGATGTATATTTAGTATATACATATACACATACACAGCACCACCACATTCCACACACACACACGTATACACACATCCATCCACCACACACAGACTCACACACACACACAACACACACACACACACAACACTCAGACGATACACTACCACCACACTCGACAATTCACACACACACAACAAACACACAACACACTAAGACTACACACACACACACTACACCACAACTAGAGACATATCAGCCACACACGACGCACACTTACATACATTATACACCCTACACAGTCGACATCCACACACATATGCTCACACCCACAGATATATATTATATATCTAGTAACTATATATATTTATATATTAATAATCTTATTACTGAAATTCTATAGTATTTATATATATTATATTGTATATTACTATATACTATACTCATCTGTAATATATAATATACTAATTATTATATATATATCCTACTATATATATACAAATATCTTAGTATGACTGCTATTATTAAAACAACATATTATAAGCAATAGCACACACAGCACATCACTAGCTACACACTCACACGCGAACGCAGATATTATATATATAATAGTATATATATGTATAGTATATATTAATATATATATATCACTATTACACATATTAGTAATATATTAGTCTAACATATATATACACTACACTAGCACACACAGCCAGGCAGCCACATCCACGGAATCGTAACGCACAGCAGATATATATAAATTTATATATTATATAAACTTAATACTCTATATATGAGTAAAGGTATATATATATACTATTATAATATATGCATTATGATGATGATATATATGTACTATTATCTCCTGTATATCTTACAGGAGTACTAGTACACATACACCGCACACCGATACCACACGAGTCAGAAACCTAAAACAGCTAAACCAGCACCACACAAACCACGCAGAACACACTACGATAATTAATGCTCGGTACGGTCAAGGACCCAGATCAGCAAAGCTCACATCCGTCACGCGTGCGCACGTATTCACAGACCACACACACACCACACACTAACACGACTACACACCACACACGCACTACACACACACACACACAACGACACCAGCCCCTACACGACTCACACACACAACATCACACACACCACGCACACATCAATGATCAACTAATATATTAAGATCTATAATATAATATAATATATATATCATATAATATATAGTATTATTACATATAATATTCTAATGTACTCACACACTATACACTCACGACTCACACACAAACGTATCGCTGACGAATATATATATACATTCATTAATATAATTATATTTATATATATACATATATGATATAATAGTAATATGATGGATTATATATATATTACATATATAGAGTATCAAAATATATATATTGTTATTATATATGATAATACTATATCATCTAGTACTATATATTATATCCTCATCTGATATATACTGTCAATATATTAACAACACGCTTCACTGTATGTATAGTATATATAGTTGAATAATATACTCATTAGTATATATAATAGTATAACTATTATATATCTAGATATAATATAATATATAGTATATAGTCGTTATTTAATAATAATATATATATTATATTCACATTGTGGTGTGTGTGTGTGGTGTCGTTTTGTGTGTTGAATACATATAGCATATATATATTATTATGATAAATATATCTACATTTATTACTCTTTAATACCGTATAGCTATACTATCTACTAATCTACTTTATAATCTTTATATAGATTGAGTGCATGTGGATATATAATAGGACAATATTATGTCTGATATTAATATATATATAATTATAATATATAATATTAATATTTATATATGATTAACAAATATATGCTATATATATAATATACAGATTCATTATATGTGTCTATATATGACGTAATACTATATTAATCATACTATATATATATATCTTATACTTTACTATAATATACTAGCATATTAATTATATGTATATACATATATACTATATATATATATAATCAATCTAATTATATATATATAATAATATATCATTTGTTAATATTATATAATGATATATATACTAACCCTTATGTGTGTACTACCTATATAGTGGTAATATATGTTATAGTAATATGTACTATATAATATATATATTGGACATATATATATATTTAGTATTCTATAATATATATACATATGATGTGTGTGTGGTGTGTCGTGGTGTGTGTGTAGTTTTGTGTGTTGTAATGTGTGGTGTGTGTGGTTGAATAACATTATTAATTTTATTTTCTTTACGTATATATAGTGAGTGATATATGTATATAATATAATATATATATTATATAATATCTGATATATAGTATGT
>NC_051389.1:19305470-19325470 GCF_015228065.2 Penaeus monodon
AATGGGGGGGGGGGGAAAAAAAAAAAAAAAAAAAAAAAAAAAAAAAAAAAAAATTTTTTTTTTTTTTTTTTTTTTTTTTGGGGTGAAAAAAAGGAACCCCCTTGGGGGCCCCCTACCACGTACTCCTCCAAGAGCATCAAAAGTAAAAAACTGCAATGAGATCATGTTTTGGACCAGGCGCTCAGACATAAACCCTCCCTTTAAAATGATGATGATATAATATAAAACATAATATAATATATATTAATAATATATATATATTTTTATTATATATATATATAATTATATATAAATGTTTCCCGTACAAGAACGAATAAAATCTCTTTAAAGGGGAAGTTTTTATGATAATTTAAAACGCAGTTTCCGTTGTTATCTTTTGTAGACTTTGGGAAAATTGGATTACGTAATTTTTTGCGGGGCCTTTTTGAGAGCTTTTTTTTCTCTCTCTCCAAACAAGAATGTTTTTGGGTTTCCCCTTTTTGGGTAAAAAATATTTTTCCCTTGTATTTCCCATTTTTGTTTCTTTGGGTTTAAAATTAAGAAATTTTGGGTTTCTTTCTTTTTGGTCTTTCTCCATAGCTGATTGAAATGATGTAATTGATAAAAAAGTGTTAAGTTCGTATGCAGTAACCCCTTTTAACGATTAATGGGAACACCAACAGGGTATAGATGTATCCAAAGTAACGCTTCAGCTTCCGTTTTAAAAACATGGATTAATTTAAAATCCCTTGCAGATTTCTTTGTAATGAAACTGGATAGGAAAAAAAAAAAAAAAAATCTAAAAAGGGTAGAGGGGCTGAAATACGGGAATAAAAAAAAATAAAAAAATAAAATAATAAAAAATAATAATAAAAATAAAAATAAAAATAATAATAATGATAAGTAAAGATAAGATAAAAATATAATAAAAATAATAAAAAATAATATTTAATAAAAATAATAATAATAATAATAAAAAAAAAAATAAAAATAACAAATAAAAAAAAAAATAATAATTTCTTCAGTTTTTAAAAAGCGTGAAAATAAAATCTTATGAACAGTAAAAAATATAACAGAAATAACAATGATAATGAAATAATAAAAACATATGATAATAAAAAAAATGATAAAAAAAATCATGATGAAATGATGAAAATTATATAAAGATAAGATTATGAGGTAATACTACTAAGAAAAAAAGAAAAAAGGAAAAAAAGGCTCAAAAAAAATTAAGGAAAGAGAAACAACACAAAACAAAAATTATTTGAAAACCGTCCTAGGATTAATAAAAAAAAAGAAAAAGAAAAAAAAAAATAAAGAATGCTCAAAAAACCCAAATGGTTCGATCCGGGCCAATTCTCTCCCTTTAAAGTAGAAAATCACCCAACTTATCAAAACCAAAGGGAGAAAGTTTTTATCATCTGGCATTAAATTGTGAGAGTCACCTGTGATTCGAGTCCCCAAAGTCACCGGGTTGTAAATTTTAGTGAGGGTAAGTGACCTCTTTTGTTTCGGGGTTTTTGAGTTATTTTTTCAATATTTTTTAGTTTTCCCCTTTAGGTTATCTATCTTTTCAGTTTTAATTTTTTCTTATTTAGTTTTCACTGCTTTAATAATTAATGTTGTTTTTTACCGTTCTTTTTTTTTTCTCCTATCTTATTTTTATATCTTCGTCTAAAACTTTCTATTTTCATTTATACATCTTTTTTCTTTTTTCATTTTGGGTTTTCCAAGGGGTCTAAATGAGTTTTAATTTAGGTTTAGGTTGTTTGGGGTTTATTTTTGAACTTTTTTCCTGATTCTTTTTTTCTTCCAAAGAGTTTTTTCTTATCCTGTACCTCTTGCATTTTAGATTTCATCAGCGTTGTCATTTAACGTTTTTTTAATGTTTTTTTTATATAAAGTTTAAAGACGAGATTTCGCGTGAGAGAGAGAGAGAGAGAGAAGAGAGAGAGAAAAAGGGGAGAGAGAGAAAAGAGAGAGAGAGAGAAAAGAGAGAGAGAGAAGAGAAAAGCAAGAAAAAGGAGAGAGAGAGAGAGCAAGATAGAAGAGGGACAAATAGAAGAGAGAGAGAGAGAGAGAAGAGGAAAGAGAGAGAGAGGAGAGAGGAAGAGAGAGAGAGGGAATTTTTAAATATCTGCCAGTCAAGAGCTAAGGTAATTAGCAGCGAATACTTGGGGGGAAAAAATGTTAAAATACTTAAAATTTTATAAATCTTCAAATAGGTAGGTCTTTTATAAAAAAAAAAACAAAAAAAATATAAATATTAGTTTAAATTAAAAATTTTGTAGTAAAATTTTATCCCAATACCTTTAGAAAAACTAAATGCTGTTACAAACCCCCCCCAATACATTTTTCAGTACACATTGGGGAGACGGTAAAGGGTTTTGGTCTACTCTGTGTCATCTTTCCTACTCATGTCTCCCTTTAAATAGCTCTGCATCCCCTCGTCGTTCACTTTAACTATCATGGGCCCATGAGTCAAGTTTGTCTCGTTCTTAACTTTACTTCCAGCTGGGAGGTTTACGGGTCCCCAAAACCCCAAGTCATTTTAATCTCTCGCAGTTTTTTCTAGTTATGCCTCTTTTGCCCCCTCCTTTTGAAGAAGACAAAGTCTGTTTTTTTTTTTTTTTCAAAGTGGGTTTGTGGCGGCGTCCCTTGGCCCCCATTCCCACGGAAAAAACATGGGCTGGCCCCAAACAGATTTATTTTACTTTTGATGTCATGAAGCCGTTTTGAACTTTTTTTCCCACTGGATTGGGGATTTAAGTTTTTTATGCTTTCAAAAACAGTGACGTCAGAATTTACAACAAAAGATTCATAAGCCCCTGACATTCGACTGCAGCAATAATGGCATGTAAATCGCAGTGAGACGAGGCCCCGAAGAAAAAAGGGTGTCAAATTGGGATGCGACAGATATGATATTATTGAAAACAAATCTCCACTTAATTTTTCCTCTTTTTACGTGACTTACACAGTTGCCGGAGCCATTTCACACGCTGGTCGTACTAAAATGTAACGGGTTTTAAATTTTAAATTTTTTTCTTTTTTTTAAAAAAAAATAGGGGGGAATAATAAAAAGGCAAACAAGATAAAAAAAAAAATTTAAAAAAAGTAAAAATTCCAATAACTTAAATAAAAAGGGTCATCCACAATTCTATTATTTTACTTAAAAATTACAAAAATAAAGTTTTCATACACTATATTACTTTTATTCCATTTCATTTTAATTTGCTTTCATTTTTTTTTTTTCAAAAGCTCGACCCCCATCACTAATTCGCATTATGGGACATTTTTCAAACTTCAAACAACTTGTCTCTTTCTTTTTGATAAAATTCAGTTTCAAAAAATAACATTTGCGTCAGACATGAAAACGTAAATGTCAGATCATCTGTAATTGAAAAAATTTTTGAAAAGTTTTTTAAATCATCTGGAAACCCTCAGTTTTTTTTTTTGAATGGATGCCGTGAGTTTGACCCCTTTTTAAACAAGTGCCTGCTACATTGTTTGATACGTGGCATTCCCCGGCTACATTTTACACAATGGCACTCTTTTGTCACACTTCTCCAGGGACTATAGTTAAAATAAAATTTGGGCCCTATTCATTCACATGCAACTATTGCAACCTTTACGCCTACTTTAAATTAATCATGTTCCTCGTTTGTTTTCTTTATATCAAAAAGAAAATTTTGGCTGACGGGGGACAGGATATTTTATTTTATATTTTTTTTTAATCAATTAATGAATAAATTTTAATTTTTTTTATTTACTTTTTTGATCCGTAAGTGAAACCTTGACCCTTTTGATTCTGCTTAATGAAAAATATACTTAAAAAAGCTTATGTAAAAGTCCCCGAATCTTTTTGTGAAAGGTTCTAAGTGAAAAATGACATTTAAGATTTGGGGGACTGTAGTCAAAAGGGAAAAACATTTAAGTTGCATATATCTTTCAAAAGCACCCAAAACTTTTCCTGAAGAAAATATGATATAGTAATTTTCAGTGGTTGCCCTATTTCAATTGTCTCACGCCAGTGAAGGGAAAACCAAAGAGGGGGCACTAGGTGTAATACCTGTGTGACTTAAATACAGAAGGACTATATCTCAAAATTTTTATATTTTCTTTAGCACTGTGAGCAAAGAAATTTTTTAAAATTTCTCACAAAGTCCTTACACACTCGGGGGTGCTTAACCGCCACTGGAAACATTGAGTTGGAAAACACATTTAAATATACAAATACAAAGGTTGCATATTTTTAGCCTGCTAGTTTTACTAGCGAGGGAAACCCCCTAATGCCTCCGTTGCAGTGGGTTGATAGGGGTATATGTGGGGTGGAATAGATCTTTTCACACGCGGATCCTGTATCTATTATTACTAAACCTGAATGTGAAACAATCTTACATTTCTGTGTCAAAAATTTTATAGTAGGGCATATGTTTATTTGTGCAAAATCTTGATTCATCTATTATGAGCAAAATTTTGTTGCTTTGCAATTTCGATCAGCTTTTCTGCAACATAGCTCCCAAACACTTTTGAAGCTATGCATTTTACCAAATTTTAGTGCCTTTTTGATCTTAAAGAGTTTTTTTTAAGTGTCAAGTGTCTTCCCACCCCAAAAATAAAGAGGGAAATAATAAGCTTTTGGTTTTAGACTTTGAGCATTTTTTATAAGAGAATAGAGCTAGAAATTTATAAAGCATAACTCTCCGTCATAAGTTTTGACTAAATAAGTAAAAAATTCAAAGAAAATTTACGGTGCTTCAATTGATTTTTCCTTTTATACGAACCCTGTAAAACTGTAAATATACCTGGTTGGTAAATGTGATTACTTATTAAAAGACAAAAAAGGGTGAGTTGCATCTGCAAAACCCTCAAGTATCCCGCCCATGGGCTCAGCCCTAGAGGTTCTCGCACATGTGCGCCCTTCATTTCTTATGCTCCCGTTGTTAACGTTTGTAATGGTATCTGCTTATATGATGACGTTTTTTCATAACAAAAACAAGTTTCTATACTTTTTTCCAAAACAGGAATCATTTTAGAAAATGATCCCTTTTTCAGGCATAAAATTTTCAGCACGCATAAAACAGGCGGGCTGTGGAGAGTTTTCCCTTCTTTAACTAGTCTTTAAATAGCGAGTTAGAAAGCCCTTATCTTAAAAATTAGGTAAAACCCCTATTCATGTTTTTGTAATTATGATTTAAGTAAAAAATAAGAATAAAAATCATTTGCAGTTATGATCAAAAAAGAAAAACGAAATCCCTTTTTTTTTAGAAACATTTTCAATTATTTTCCCTTTAAAAAATTAGAAAAGGGGATGTGATTTGGGTAATGACTTAACTAACCTTTAAAAATATGTCACTTGTTTTACAGCTATTACTTATTGGACAAAATTATCACAAATAAAAATAGAAACTAGAAAAAGTTATACTAAAAAGGTCTTTTCCAAAAAAGGGCTGGCTGAAGCGGCGAAGGGGGTTTTCCGTTGCTTATGGCGCCTTGCCCGAAAAAAAAAGGCCAGTCATTTTTGCTGATTATCGCAAATAGTAATTTTTTTTTAGCGTTTTAATCTACAAGTAATTTCTTCACCAAAAGGGGTTTTGCAATTAAAGTTAGGAAAAGAAAGGAAAAAAGATTTTTTTCCCCGATAACTCATATCTGATAAAATTTTTTTGTTCCCTTTTTGAGAAAATATCCCCCCAAATTGGGAGCCTTTCTCCCAAAGCATCTTTCCCCCCTCACTACGCAAAGTCAGCACCATTTTCAGATTTTGGGGGTTTAATTTTTAATCTGATCCTTGGGACTTAAAAGTATTTGAAAAAATTTTCCCCCGATTTCTGTTTGGGTCCTCCCCTTCCCTTTTCAAGCCAATCTAGTCAACTTGATTTAATCTTTGGCCCAACCACGGCTAAAACCCTTTCAGAGATATTCATTTGAGATCTTCCAAAGATTCCCATTTCCTTCCACAGGATCACTCTCTCTAGTGGATCAAAAAAACGGAATATGGGCACTTCCGAGGCTGGGCCATTTCCCTTGTGCAAAAATGGCAAGTGTATGGAAGTCTCGCAGCCATGAAAAACGACATGGATGTCGTTCCTATTCAGCCCGAAGGGGAGAATGGGGCATGTAAGATGCTCCAAGGAGATCTTCCCATGGATTTGCTACCTAATTAGAAAATTTTTTTTTTGTCTGTGCTGTTTAAACCATCTGTTTTAAAAGAGATGGTGACATGAGTGTTTTTTCCAGCGATCTTACGCCCCCTTGCCCCTTTCCCCCTACAAGGGGGGCCCAATTTTAAATCGAGGAGACATACTTTTCCCCCATGAGTCCTCGGCCCCCTTTAACACTCGCCTCCTTGGGCTCGAGTCTTTTTGTAATGGATCAATTTTCATCGTGGGGCTCGTTTCAACTCCTTTAATCGTTTTTCTTGTCTGACAGCTTTTGGTTTCATCAGACCCTTTGTACCAGAGGTAACGGTACTGCCTGTTACTTTTAGGGAGGGATGTTCTGTAAAAGGGTGAATTTTTGAGTGAAGTATTAACATCTTTTTGAATAACTGGAAATCTTTAAATTTTACAATACTGCAGTTGATCTTTAAAAAATTCCCTTGCATGTTCAAGTTCGCATCCTTTCACTCCATTGATGGAATCCCTTTACCACCTCAAGGTATTGGAAAGTGGTCGTTCCTGCAAACTTCCATGACTTTCCAAGTGAAATAATCTGTGAATCAAGTGAACCCAAAAGCCTCTATATTTGGAAAGTCCTAGTTTTAAATTGGAAAGGTGGAGTGCAAAGTTTAGTAAAAATGTATCTACTCTTAAAAAAAAGATCCAAAAACCCCTTTAAATTCCAAGCAAATCTTCCAAAAATCTATGTTTAGATTATGTGGGGGAAGGTAGATGGGTGCAACAGAGTAAAACGTGAAGCATTCTCACAGCCCCATCTGCAATGTTACTGCAGGGGATACCTGGAAGGGAATACCCTGAGTACCTTTACTGACTCCCCTGACGTCCATTATAAATGCCCCAAAGGGGCTTAAATTTGGGAATCTCTCGGAATTTTGGATGATTTTCCTAGCAAAAATCTTTGTAGGCATACCAAAGGGTTTTACATGAAGCTACAGAGTTCAGTTTTTCACATTTACATGAATTTCCTGAATTTTCCTTTGGGGATTAGGGTTTATTTCTTAAAACTCCTCGGGTTTTTTTTGGTAGTCCTGAGAAAGGTTCCCCACACCTTTAAGCTTCCCATTCCTGGATTTTGGGGAAATTTTTTGGGGGGTTTTGTTTCCCTTGGGGAATAGTTTCCATACTTCCTTTGACAGTTCATGATTTTTTCCCTTGGAAATGTACGGACCTGAGCCTTTACTTCGGGGCTTCACCTAGAGTGGGCCCCCTGTGGATGTGAGGGCAGCTGGGTGTCACCGCGAGCCCCTGGACCCCGTCTGAGGGTCCAGAGACACCATTTTGAATGAGTCTTTTGAAAAGCTTGGATTTTTGCCGGGGGAAAAGGAGTACAGAGTTTAGGGGCTTTTGCTTAGCGCAGAGGCCCCTGTGGTGTGGGGGCAGCGGGAGCTTTACGTTGAGCCCTCTGGACCCTGTTGGCTCCAAAGACCTTACTTTTGGGGGGAGGAGCCCCCTTTTATCTCCTCACTTCTACTCCATTTCGGGGGGAAACTCACCAGAGGCAGTTTTTAGCAATTTGGGGCGAGATTAAAAAAGTGGGAGAGTGTGTTGTGTAAGAAAACCCTGGGGGGCATATTAACATATCTGGTTGTCCTTTTTCCCTTTAAAAGGCAAAATTTGGCCCCGCCCCTAAACCCCCGGGGGGAAGCCCGCATAGGGTTTGGGGACAAGGCTTTTCCTTGAGGTGGTACTGCCCAAATTAACGATTTTGGGAAAAAATAACGTGTTAAAAGTTAGAAGAAGAGCTGGTTTTCCCCTGCTCCCAAACCATCAAATTTTTTCTTAAAACGTTTCGCCACTACATTTTTAAATTCTCTAGTTCCCCAAACAGTTTCTCTTCGAAACCTCATCAGGTCTTTGGAAACACAAAATTCCCCCTACACGATTGAGTGTTTTGTGGGAAACGAAACTTGGCCCCAGGAATGTTGCATATCGCAAGCAGACGGTCACTCGCATCTGGTGCAAATTAATATCGGCTACCTTTCCGCTGGGGTGATGCAAGATCACTTTGACATACCCAATTATTTTCCGATGTATCAAAAATATCAAGATCCATGTTTGAACACCATCAATGGTTTCACACGGTATTTACTATATGAAATATTTCATATTTACCAGGTAAGTTTTCCTTAGTGGTGAGGAGGATTTTTCCCCTTCTTACCGGGTTTTGGGGCCCCCGGGGGAACCCATTACATCCCTTTCCCCCTTTTGGGAAAGCTGGAAAGGTTCCAGAGTGAAAACTGGGGTTTTCAGTGGAATGCAAGGGTTTGCGAAGTCTCAGTGAGAGCTGATTTTTTTTTAATTCGTAGAAATCATATAAATTAGAACTTTTTCCTCACCCCCACCCAACATGGAGCCCAAACCAAGGGGAAGCATATTGGGGGCTAAAAAATCCCCCAAAGCCACAGGGTAATAAAGGGAAAAATGCGCACCACTATTACAGTATGATGGCGACGGAACCTTTGCACTACCGACTAAAAAGTGCCTGCTTGATCCGCCCCCAGTCAAAAAGAATAAAAACCGTAGCTGCTGTTTGCGCAGGGACAGCGTGTAGAATCGCTCAATCTCCAATCCGTCTCCAAATACAAGATGCCAAAGCACGGGAAAACTGTGGGAGAGTTCTCCCTGGTCCTAGATGGAATGAACCAGGGGGGGTGCACCATCCCCCCTCATAGACCTTGGTGCACCCGGAAGCCATTTTGTCTATCCCTCGTGGTGACCCCCGGGGATGGTATCCCCGTGGCTGGCCCCAGACATTGGGAACTGAAGTCCCCTCCACAGTGCAAGGAGCTCTGTTTTGAATCGCAATTTTTGCCGTGACCCCAGCGATGAAAGTCTTTTATCCCTTCATCTAACTCTCCCGCAGGGTCAAAAAAATTTGAAAAAGGTTTGCAGACAGCTCTAGGAGACTTTTTTCTCCGAGGGTAAGGTGCCAGGATCCCCCCTAGGCTCCGCATCTGTATAGAAAACGCGCCCGGGAAAGGGAAAAGGGGCTACCATCCTTCCTTTTTATTCTTTGATATTTTTTGTTTTTTTTTTTATGATTCTTAAAATTTTTTAAAGTACCTTCTCAAGCAAGAAATAAGAAATAATTTATTATGAATGAGCGAAGAAATGAGAGTAAGAGGAATCCACTATTTATCTTTTTCTTCTATTTATTTTAGTTCTTTATTCTTTTTCTATTAATTTTGTTATTTTAAATTCTTTTTTGTACTTTTAAAGTTTTAAAGGGAACAGTTCCTATCCTTAATACGCTCTTTTGCCACAAAATTTCAAGGAAGACATGAGCAGCATAGCAACAGAAAGGTCTTTGGGGCCTTTGCGAGGAACCTGAAGGGCCTTTCCTAAGAAGATAAATGGTCGGAGTCCGATCTTCACTGCATTTACATGTCATCTTGCAGCATCAATATGACGGGAAATCCTAAAGCAATCAAGAGTTTAAAAACTCATCAATCCATTTGGAATTTTCAGATTGGCTGCACTAATGTCAGCACATAAAAATATTTTGGGGCCGCGCTTGTATCATGGGAAGGGGGGCTGATCAGAAGGGAAAGGAGCTACCGTTCTCCCCCACACCGACTTTAAAACCCCAAAATCAGAATTGCTTCGGTAAATGGGGAGCTGGAGGATACCTCAGAAACATATTGCGGAGATTGAGATGATCGAAATTGGGTGCCCGCATCCTCCAAACCCCCAAGTAGAAGTTGTGGTTAAAGAGATCATGGGGGTGATGGCTAAAAGTGAAAAAAAACGCTGTGAGGGGGCTAAAAGTCATTATGGTCTACAGTAAGGAAAATGTGCAATATTCTGAGACCAAAGACGGTGTATTTTCTCCTAAAGACTGAAGATTTTCTAAAAGGGGATAAATTTTTTTTAAGATTTAGGCATTTCTATGCAATAATTTTTTTACATTTAGTGCATAATATTTACTTTGATTTTAAAAAAGTATGCATTTATATTTATAAGATTTTTTATAGTTTTAAAAATTTTTTTAAATGTTTTAATATTCCAATCCAACAAAGTTTTTCGCCGCAATAAACCGAGCTTTGACGGGGGCAGCCAATTAAATAACAGTCATTCAGCCCTAGTCCAACAGTCCCTGCGAGGTAAAGTCCTACCCACGTCCAAAAACACGGGGGCCGATCACCAGTAGGACACAGTTACCCTAATCCCGAAAAAAAAATTAGATAGAAAGGGGATGGCTAAAAACCCGATTTTAATTGCAGAAATTAGACTTAGATCAGCATTAAAGTGCAAAACAACCGGGTACACGCAAGGGGTCAAACATTTCTTTAATCTAATCACAAGGAAAAACCCTGGAATGTACAAGGTCCTGAAACAAATTTAGATTTTTTGTTAATCAGTTATCTATAAAACATTACATAACGGTTGAAATTATATATATATATATAATGTGTGGTGGCGTGGGGCTGTGCTTTTGCGTGTGCGTGTGGTGTGCGTGTGCGGGTGCGTGTGTGTGACGCTTTAAAGTGGGTTTAGGAGAAAAGATCACAAAAAAAATTATAAAATGATCTCTTATGGGGGTGACTGGTCGCCTTTATGTTTCTAAATTTAACTAACCAAACATTGTATTTAAAAAATAGCCGATATCGACGTCTTCTCGAGGGGACTGAAACGGAAGGGATTCGCGGGGATTTAAAAATAGATTCATCACCCCAACGTGTTGCCAGAGAACAAACGGATCGCGTAGTTTGAGAAAACCCAAAGCGTTTGGTTTTCCTTGCGTACTAAAAAGCCTTTAGTGAGAGGGGTGAAATGGAGAAATGGCGGGAGGGGGGGAAGCATATAAAAAAGAAACGAGTATAAAGCAGAATACGAATAAAGATTGATGTGCATCCCAAATTTTCCTTTTCCCCCGGTACGGCCAAAAATAAATATCACAAAGAATAACTTAAAAAGTAAGCCTCTACCTAGATCAACAAATTCCCTCCCCCCAATGGACCCCCGGAAATCGCCCTTCTATCCTTGTAGCGATTTGTTTTTCTTTTTTTTAAGATCTTGCACAGGGGTCAAAACAAAAATTTTTAAAAGGGGAAAAGTCCGGTCCCAAGGAGCATCTTCATAATTCGCACGGGGGAAGAAAGCCGTTTGTTTATAATTCCTTTAAAATATTTTATCCCAGGGCAGAAAAGTTTTCGTCTTCTTCTTTGTGGTCGTTTTGCTTTTTCTTAAGACATTTTCTAGACTTTTTAAGGGATTCGGGACAGTTTAAGGGACACAAATGTGTGTGTGCGTGCGCGCGTGCCCCGTGCGTGGTGTGTGTTTTTTTTTAAAATTCTTTGATTATTAAAAAATGCGGGAAAATCAACAAAAACGTAGAAACCATAGTTTTGCTCGCAAAAATAATAAGATGCTCGGGTTATTTCTATATCGTTTTCTGCTTTCCCAAGATTTTACACTTTCCTCTTGCCTTTTTCCCTTTAAATAATTAGTTTATGTTTTTATCTGCAATTTTAATGTTTTTTCTGGGGATGGTGACAATACCCCCCGATTGTCTGCGATCACATTCTTTGGTCGTTTAAGTATCAGTAGTAGTCGATTAGGGAATATTTTGTGATAGACTAACTTGACAGTAATAAAAAAATTTTTATAAACCCAGAAAAATTGCCTATTCAAGAGGAAAACCCTTTTACTCGTCATGCTGAACTGATTTAGGGTAAACTTCCATAGGAGACTCAAAAAAAGAAAAATTGGGTTGTTATTTTGAGCAGACATTGGACTCATTCATAGTATAGCAAACAAAATAATACTTCCATAATATAATTTTTTTTGAATAATTTGCTTTAACTCGAGTCGCCGTGGAGAAAAATATAAACCCCAAATATGTTTAATTTTTAAAAAAGACATAATCAGATTTGGGTTCCATTCAAGCTGAAACCATTTTCGACATTTGCGGGTTCGACAGCGCGGGTTTTCCTTTTTGACCCGGGGAACTCGCAGAATCCTTCCATAAGACCAATAATGAAAGTTTACGGGGGTGGGGGACGAGCCTCTGTGGCCGGCCCCTTCTTCTCGAAATCTAAATGCTTATCACCCCCCTAGCCCGTTTCCAATTTTTGGTGTCTCTGGACTTTTCAGCGATGACTTTGATTTAACGATTTCCCTATGCATTTAGGTCTGTGGCGTTGCTGTGTGTGGGTGTGCGTGGCGTGCGCAGCTTGTGTGCGTGGCGTGCTCTTGGGTGCGTGGGTGCGGCTCTTGCCGTGCGTGCTCTTACGTGTGCGGTCTTGCGTGTGCGTGTGCGTGCGCCCCGCTGTGCGTGCCGTGCGTGTGCGTGCGTGATGCTTGTGGGGGTGTGTGGTGTGTGTGTGTTGTGTGTTGTGTGGGTGTGTGTTTGGTGGTGTTGTGGTGTTTTTATTTTTTTATTTCTATTTTCTTACTGTTATTTTTAATACTATTTACATTTGTTGTTATCATCATTATTATTTTTTTCTTATTTGTTCTTGCTATTTTATTTTTATTTCTTATTACTATCATTATCATTGTTACTTTAATTTTATTATCTTTCCAATTAATGGTATTATATAATTATTGTTCTTCCTTAATAAAAAAAATAATAATAATAAAGTAAAATATTATTATTATTAAATTATTTTTATTTTTTATTTTTTTACTTTAATTATTATCATCTTTTATTACTTTTAAATTTTTCATTACTTATTATTTTTTATTATTTTTATTATTATTTACTATTATTTTAAATTATTTTTTATTTTTATTATTATTATTATTTTATTATTATTATTATTTTATTATTTTTTTAAATTATTATATTTTTTTTAAATTTATTAATATTTTTTATATGATAATGAATAATAAAAATAACGATACTAAAATAATTTAAAATAATAATAATAAAATAATAATAATAAATTTTGATTTTATTAAAATTTATAATAAAAAATAAAAAATAATAAAAATAATAATAATAATAATAATAATAATAAAATTAAATTTTATTTTATTACATTTTTATTTCTTTTTTTTATTATATTTTATTATTATTATTATTATTTTTTATTATTTTATATTATTATTTTTATTTTTATTATTTATTATTTTTTTTTTATTATATTACTTTTATTTTCTTTTTTTATACTATTATTATTTTATTATTTTATTACTAAAATTTGTTTTTATTATTATTTTATTTTTATTATTTTATTATTATTATTATTTTTTATTTTTATTATTATATTATATTATTATTATTTTTTTATTTTACTTTTATTATTATTATTGTTTATTATCTTTATTATACTTTTATTATTTGTGTTTTTGTTGTTGTTTTTGTTTTTATTATTATATTACTATTATTATTGTTATAAAAATAATAAGATGAAAATATAAAAATAAAAATAATAAAAAATGATAATGAAAAATGATAATGAAAATGTATGTAATGATAATGTAATAAAAATAATAAGAAAAATGCCCATGACAAGACAATGACAATGCAATGAAAATGACAATGACAATGAAAATGAAAAATGACAATGACAAGACAATGATAATGATAATGATAATGATAATGATAATGATAATGATAATGATGATAAAAATTTAAAATGAAAAAAGATAACAATAATAATAAAAAAATAAAAAATAATAAAATAAAATAAAATAAAATAGAAATAATAATATAAAAATGATAATAATGATAATAATGTAATAATATAAAAATTTGATAATAATGATAAAAATAAAATGATATAATGATAATAATGAAATAATGTTAAAAAATGATAAAATAATAAAAATAAAAATAATAATGATAAAATGATAATAATATAATATAAGAACAATAGAAATATAATATTAATTTTAAATTTTCAAGAGTAATAGAATAGGAAAAAAATGGGAAAATAATAAAGGAATAAAAAAAATTAATAATAATGATAAAATAACAATAATAATAATAGTAATAATAATTAAAAAATTTATAAAATGTTTATAAAATAGTAATAATAATTAAAAATAATAAAAATAAAAATAATAATAATGATAAAAATAAAAAATAATAATGATAATTATATTATTATTTTGTTATTTTATCATTATATTAATATTAATATTGATTTTAATATTAATATTAATGATAATAATAATAATAAAATAATAAAAATAATAATAATAAAAATAATAATAATAAATATTATAATAATAATAGTAATAATAATAATAATAAAATAGTAAAATAAATAGCAAGACACTCTCCGTGCTGATACAATGAAGAAAAACCCAAAATAAAAAAACATTTTTGTTTTGGGGGTTTTTTTCCAATAGTAAAAATAATGATAATGAAATATAATGAGATAAATGATTATTATTATTTTTTATATTTTATTTTATTATCATTATATTTTTACTTTGTTTTTGTTGTTTTGCTGTTGTTTTGTTTTCATTTTTTTAATTATCATTTTTTCTTATTTTATTATTAATATTTTTAACATCGTCATCATTACATTTTATTATTATTACTATTTTTTATTTTATTATTTATTATTTATTTATTATTATTATTATTATTATTATTATTTATTATTATTATTTATTTTAATCCCCTTATAATAGAAATTTAATGATGATAAGTAATATTATTATAATTATCACATTTATTTATTATTGTTATTTTACATTATTATTTTTATTTTATTATTTTTTTTATTATTATTAATATTGTTTTTGTTTTTGTTGTTTTTTGTTATGTTTTTGGTTTTACTATTATTTTTACTATCTTTATTATTGGTTTACTATTTTACGTTCTATCATTATATTGGTTTTTTTTTAAAATTTCTATCGTATCATTCATATTTTTTATTGTTTTATCAAATTTACATTATTGTTTAGATTTTTATTATTATAATTTTTATTTTATTATTATTTATTATCATTATTTTTATTTTTATTATTTTATTTTTATTTTTATTATATTATTATCATTATTATTATTATTATTTTATTATTTTACTATTATTTATTTATTATTATTATCTTTATTATTACTATAGTAGTAGTAGTAGTAGTAGTACATTATTATTTCATACTGAGTAGGAGTAGTAGTGGTAGTAATACAATTATCATTATTATCTTTTTTTTTAAACAATTTTTTTTAACAATGTTTATAAACATTTGACCGGGGCTTTATTGTCGCAAAAATGTGGGGAAAAAAAGATGTGATGTAATATGTAAGTCTGGTTTTTTGTCTTTTTTCGATATATTTTTGCCTTTTACGCATGCAAAAAACAGTAAAAAGAAGCATATATGAGGGGATTGAAATGAAAGAAAATTTGAGATTTTTATATTTAAAAAGTGTGTTAATCTTGCTTTTCCCACATAAAATTTAATGTAAGATATTCACTCAATAATTATTTTTACTATAACGAAATTTAGTGTTACGAGTCAAAACATAAATAGGGTTAATACGTAAACATTTCTAAGACACACCAGGCGGTGCGTCTTTAAGTTCGTAATTTTATAGCACTCGTGATTTTTCCCTTCCATTTTTTTTGCCTCAAAAATAAATACTGTCTCTCCACTTTATAACCATTTAAAATGTATCATTTTTTACGCTAAAATTAAAAATTTTTTTTTTTACCCCGTCATGTAAATGCTCGAAGGGGTTGTTGCTTTCCCCGGGTTCAGATCTAAAACCCGGGGTCCGACTCGCTTTGAAGGGTATAAGCACGGGGAAATTTTCAGGCTGCTTTAAATAATTCTGGAGAAGTGAGAGTGGACATAGAAGGGGGGAAAAAACGATGAAAAGGGGGAAAAAAGGGAGAGAAAGACGGCGGGGGAGGGAGAGAAAGAAAGAGAAAACAATAGATATCGAGAAAGAGAGAAAAAAAAATAAGGTGGGGAAAAGAGAGAGGGCATGGAAAGAGACAGACAGACAGACAAATAGACGACAGACAAAAACAGGGACAGACAAACAAAAGGAAGACGGGCAGAGAGATAAAGAAGAAAACCCAGCGAAAAAGAAAGAAGACAGATATGAAACGAACGAGGCAAAAGGCGCGAAAAAAAAAAAAATAAAAAAAACGAAAAGCCACCCTCCTAGGGACACACACCCCTTTGGGGCCCCCCCCCGGCTTCCCCACCGAAAAAATTCCCCCGAGCAGTTTCGACGTTCAGCCCGTACGAAATTTTTTGATGCGTTTAGGGGGGCTTTTTTCGCAGAGTTTTTTTTGCTTACATTTACTTCAAAAGGGTGGCGGGCGCGTTTTTCTCTGCCTCGGGTCCGGGGTGAAGACCCTCTGCTTCCGGGAATTTTCCCGGGGGTTTTTGACCGAATAAAAAATATTCGTATATTTGAAAAGGGGACATGGGAAAAGGGGAGAGAGAGGGGGAGGGGAGAGAGAGAGAGAGAGAGGGAAGAGGGGGAGAGAGAAGAGAGAGAGAGAGAGAGGAAAAAAAAAGAGAGGAGGAGAGAAAAGAGAGAGAGAGGGAAGAAGGAGAGAGAGAGGGGAGAGAGAGAGAGTTAGCGGAGAGGAGAGAGAGAAAAGAGAAGGAAAAAAGAGAGAGAGAGAGGAGGGGGAGAGAGGAGGGGGGGGGAGAGAAAGAAGATATTAAAACAGTAAAGAGAAGAGAGAAAAGAGAGAGAGAGGAAGAAGAGAGAGGAGAGGAGGGGAGAAAGGGGAAGGGAAAAGAAAGGGGGGAAAAGAGAGAGAAGGGAAGAGGAAAAAGAGAGAGAGAGGAGAGAAGAGAAAAAAAAAAGAAGACAACAGACAGACCCTATGAACAGGGATAAAAAAAAGAGTAAGACAAGACACACACCAAAAAGGAAAAATTGCGTACGAACAAATCCCTGCTTACGTAACCCAAATTTTCCCTGTAAAGGAAACATCACGGGCATTTTTTCTTGTAAATAAGTTCGGGACATTCAATAGAAAGTGAGCATGAAAAACCCCAAATTTTAAGAACAACAAAGACCTAGAAAAATATGTAAAACAGATAATAATTTAAAATTGTGCTGAAGAAATTTTATATATATATATATATATATATTAATATATAATATATTAAAATATATATATTATATATAATTTAAATATTATATATATTATATCTATATTTTATCATATCTATTCTATATTTTAATCTTTATATATCTATATATTAAATATAATTATTAATATATATAATATAAATAATATATATTTTTTATAAAATATTATATATATATATAAAAAATTATTATAAAAATATATATATTAATATATATTATATATATATTTTTGAAACTATTATTATCAATATCTTTTTATTATTATTATTATATTTATTTTTATTATTATTTTTATAATTATTTTATTTTTATCATTTTTACATATAAAAATTTAATATTTTTTTTTTTTATTTTATTATTATTATCATTTTTATTAATTATTATTTTTTTATATTATTATTATTATTATTATATTATTATAAATTATTTTATTATTATTATCATTACATATCAAATTATCATATCACATCTTTTTTTGTGTGAGGGTAAAAAAATTTTTTTAATGTACTAAACACATTTTACAATATGCGGAGGTATCCCGTAAAAACACCGCCCGGAAACACACAAACTACATAAAACATTTAAAGAAAGAAAAACAAAAAACACACCAAAAAAAAAAAAAAACTTTATAAAAAAATTTTAAAAAAAGAAAAAAAAAAATTTCCCCCGGGGAAAACCCGTTGCAACGGAAAAGCACTCTGCGTGTGGTTGGTGGGGGTAGAGGAGGGGTTTGGGGGGGGGGGGGGTGAGGGGGGGGTTTTGATTTACAGGAAAAAATTTTGATAGATTTTTGGGTCACAGTAATGATTTTTTAAAAAGGTAGACAATCCTTTAAAAAAAAGGGGAAAAAAAACAATATTACAATACAAAGAAGTTGAAGATAAACGAAACCCCACGCAAAAAACAGTAGTAAAGAAAAAGGGAGGAGGGAGAGAAAAGAGGAGGGAAAACAAAAAATAAACAAAGAATTATATATATATATATAAAAATATTTATATATATAAATTTATATATATTAATAAAATATTATTATTATTATATATATATTATAAATATATAATATATTTTAATATATTATATTATTATTTTAATATATATATTAAAATAAAATATATATATATATATAATATATATATATATGAGAGAGAGGGAGAGGAAGAGAGAGAGAGAGAGAGAGAGAAGAGAGAGAGAGAGAGAGAGGGGGAGACAAGGAGGGGAGAGCGAGAGAGAGAGAGAGAGAGAGAAGGAGAGGAGAGAGAGAGATGATAGGGATAGATAGACGATAGTAGATAGATAGATTTTAAGATTATAAATTAATAGACTGATAGATTATGTAGATAGATAGAATTAGATAGATAGATATTGAAACAAAATACAAAAACAAACCCACACACAACCCAAAAACACACACACACACACACACACACAATTATATATAATATATATATAAAATATATATATATTATATATATTATTTATATATTATTTATATAAAAATTATTTATATATATATATTAATATTATTTATTATTTTATATATAATATATATAATTCTTTAATCTATAATATATATATTTTATATAAATTATATATATTATAAAATTTATATTTTTTTTGTTGAATTTTTACACATATAAATTTAATAACTATAAAAAAAGGTAAATTAATATATATTATATATATATATATATAATTATATATATATATATTATATATATAATTTTTGTGTGTGTGTGGTGTGTGTGTGTGGTTGTGGGGGTGTGTGTGTGTGTTGGTGTGTGTTGGTTTATAAAATTATACATTTTTTTAATTATATAATATCATATTATATTATAAAATTATAAATATATATAAATAAAATATTAAAAGAATTTCCATTGCCAAAAACGCCAGAGTTGTCTCAGAAACACGGGAAAAGACCGAAGCATTCCCTTTACGGAGAAAGCTGATTTATTAAACTCATTAGTTTACCGTTTCCATATGGGTTTTGAGTGTTGGGTGGAGTAGATAGCAAAAAAAGATCAAAAGTTTTGAAATGTGGTTTCAGTGGGTTTCTGTTTTAGGGACAGAGAAGAAACGAAGAGAAGTAGAGAAAAAAACAATTGTAAAAACCCGGGGGGACATTGAACAGGGGGAATTAAATTTTTTGGTCGTGATGGGAATAAAAAATTGAGAAAAATTGCTGAAGGGGTGGTGAAGGAAACAGAGGAAAGGCAACCCAAGACAAGCTGAGCGACAACATCAAAAAGTTTTGCGGGCTGTCGATGGTACAATGGAAAGAAAACGTAAGATCGAGTTTAGGGCGAAGGATGAGGGGGAAAGGGCCACGGCTGCTCAAATATGAGCATACCCTTTTTTGAGATTGATAATATATATATATATATATATTATAATATATATATATATATTATATTTTATGAATAAAGATAGAAGAAGATAGATAGATAAAGGGAATTATGGTTATAGCTATAAGTTATAAAGTATTTTAAAATACAAAAAATATATATATTATTATTATATATATATTATATATTATTAATATTATATATATATATAATATATGTAATATAAAATTATATATTATATATATATATATATCCCCTATATATATATATATATATATATATATATATATATATAATATTATATGCATATATAAATATCAATATATCTATCATTTTACCATCTATCTACTACTATCATCTTTTTTATGTATATATATACTACAGCTATATATAAGAGGGATAGATAGATAGAAATAGATAGTAGAAGAAAATAGTAGATATGATAGAAGATAGTGTTTACCCAAAAAA
>NC_051389.1:19330470-19352656 GCF_015228065.2 Penaeus monodon
ATAATGATACGATAATAAAAATAAATATTATTTTTTTTTATTATGATTATGATGATGAGATGATGAAAATGATATGATATGTTTATGATGATGATGATGATGATGATGATAGATGATGATGATGATGATGAGATGATATGATGATGATGATGATGATATATTATATTATACTATTTTTATTTTTATTTATTATAATATTAACTATTTTATTACTATTATTTTTAAAAACTTTATATCATTTTTGTTACAATTTATATTTTTATTTTTATTTTAATTTTTTTTATTATATTGACGAAAATAATATCAATAAAACAATAATAATAATAATAAAAATAAAAATAATAATAATAATAATAAAAGTAATAATAATATAATAATAATATAATAATAATAAAAATAATAAAAAAATTTAATAATAATAATAATAATAATAATAAAATAATAATAATATAATAAAAATTTTATTATTATTATTTATATCTTTATTTTTAATATTTTCTATTATTTTTTAATTATTTATTATTAATTATTATTATTTTATTTTATTATTAATACATTATTTATCATTATTATTTAACCATCCTTAAAATGAAATAAAAATAATAATAATAAAAATAATAATAATAATAATAAAATGATAATAATTACAATAAAAAATAATAAAAAAATAAAATAATAAATTTATTATTTTATTATTGTTATTATCATTATTTTATTATTATTATTATTATTTTTATTATCTTTATTATTGTTATCATTATATTTTATTTTTACTGTTATTATTTTTTTTTATTTTTTTTTTTTTTAATTTTTATTATATTACATTATTATTATTATTTTATTTTATCATTTATTTTTATCATTATTTTTTTTATTTTTATTATTTTATTATTTTTTTGTCGTTTTTTGTTGTTTTTTATTATTATTTTCTTTTTATTTTTGCTTTTATCTTTTAATTTATAATACATCATTATCATAGAATTTAACTCCGTATATTTTTGTGATGTATAATAATATCATAAAATTGAAGAAGTAAAAAAATCAAAAATTTAAAGAAAAAAACAATGATAAAACGATAGAAATAATAAAAAAAAGATGAGATAAAAATTAAAAATAAATAATAATAATAATAATAAAAATAATAATAATAATAAAAAATTTTTAAAATTTTAAATAAATATAATAATAAAATAATAATAATAATAAAAACAATAATATAATATAATAATAATTAAATAAAATAATAATAATATAATAATGAAATAATAAAAAAATAATAATAATAATAAATAATAAAAATTTAAAAAACAATAAAAAAATGATAATAATAATGATAAAATAATAAAATAATAAAATAGTAAAAAATAATAATAATGTGATTTTAATATGTAATAAAAATGATGATGTACTAATCCCTTTTTTACTCTAAATAGATAATTTGATGATAATGATAAAAAAAATCGAGAAAATATAATATGATAAGATGTATGAAAAAACATTTACCGGGGGTTTGATACAACGAAAAAAAAAACCTAATAAAAAAATGTGATAAAAAAATCAGTTTGTATTGGGGGTTTTTTTTCAAGTAAGAAGTGATGAAAATTTATGAAAAGATATAAGGACAATAATCATAATAATAAGGATGATGATCCTAGTACTACTACTACTACTACTATAATATACTACTCTATAAAATAATAATAATAATTAAAAACAACAAACCAATAATAACAATAATAAAATAGATAAAAATAATAAAAGTAAAAATAATAATAATAATAATAATAAAAATTTATTATTTTTTATTATTATTATTTTATTTTATTTTAAAATAATAAAGTACTGTAAAAAATAAAAATAACAAAATATTAATGATGAAAATATTAAAATAAAAAAAAAAAACAGTAACTTTACAAAAGGAAAAATAGATTCTCTAATTTGTAATATGGTGCACGAGCGTGAAGACTACAAGAACGAGGCACGGATGGATGAAAGACAGTCCGATTTAAAATATAGTTATTACACTCATATCTACTTTTTCTTTATACCTAAGTATCTTATCATTTATTATTATTTCTATTCATTGTCATCTTTTGGTCCTGATCATTCGGGATTATTTTTTATTATCATTATTATTATTGTTATTATTATTCTTGCCTTTACTACTAGTACTACAACATTATTACTGTTGCCATGAATACGACTAATGCTATAACCATTATTATTATTGTTATTATGAATTTGTGTTGCTATTTGTAATGATCACCATCCCTCATTATCATTGTATTTTACATTTTATCATCTTATTTTCTACGTATTATTATTATCATTATTATTACTGTTACTCTTATTATTTTTATTATTATTATTATTATTATTATTATTATTATTATTATTATTATTATTATTATTAATAATATCATCATCATCATCTCTATCATAATTATTATCATTATTGTCTTTGTTAAATTTTTTCAACTTATTAAGTAGTATTAGTAGAAATTTGTTATCATCAAAATGTTATTTCTTTTTTTATAGTCTCGTTACCCTATCCTTACCATGTTCATTGTCAATATTAGGGAAAAATTTGGAATTTTTTTACAAGTATTGTTGCCATCATCAAATCTAAACTGTCAGTTTTAAATATACCGATAAGTGTCAGCATAAAGCAGCCAGAACAAGTATTTTTCTTAAAGAAGATCTTGCCTTGCTTTCCCTGACCATCGTTTAGGAACCCAGGAAAGAGACAGAAATGGTTTCCCGTGATACGTCCCTTACAATTTTACAAAGCAAAATATATTACTCACTCTGCCAGAAGACTCCCATTTTTGGCTGCTGCGTGTATCTCGCCTTTCAGCCAACGCATTCACGGATGTCATCCAGCTGGCCTTTGGGGTGCTCCCCCCTGGGAAAAACGGGGTCACGGCCCGCGACCCTCCGGGGCGATACAAAGAAGACCCTTGTCACGCCTGGGTCAACTGACGGCCTTGTCCCTTTCTTAAGATGGCTGGGAGGCGCTTTTTGAGAGATCTGTCTCCCGCGCGGGTAATAACAAAAAGGGGAGAGGATATTATATATATATATTAAAATATTATTATAATATTTTTTATATATATATTTATATATATATAATATATATTGTTATGTGTGTGGGGTGTTGTGTGTATACAACATGGTATGTGTATTAATATCTATATCTTTATTTTTTTTTCATCTATTATAGATAAAATAGATTGGGTAGGGATTAGACAGATGTAGTTATATATATATTATATATTATATAATATATATATAATATATATATATATTATATATATATATATAATATAATATATTTTAATAATATTATATTTTATATATTATATATAATATAATTTTTAATTATATATTATAAAAAACCCACACACAAAAAACACACACCACACCCCCCAAAAACACACAAAAAAAAAATTTTTTTTATAATATATATAATATATATATATAATATTTTTATATTTTATATATATATATTTTTTAATATATAATATATATATAAAATTTTAATATAAAGAATAAAAATATATATAAAAATATATATAATATATAATATATATGTAATTATATATTTTATATATATATAAATATTTTATATTATATATATATAATAATAATTATATATATATTATTTTGTTTCTTTTATGTATTTTTGTGGTATATTTTATATGTAATATATTATATTTATATAAAAATTTTAAAAATTTTATTTAAAATATATTATATCTTTTTAAATTTTAGGGGTTTGTGATTGTTAATATATATATATTAATATATTATATTATTATATTAATATTTTAATATATGGTGTGGTGTGTTGTGGTTGGTGTGTGTGGGTAATACCCACACAACAACCATTTATATATATAGATAGATAATATAAAATTATAACTTCCCCACACACACGCAAGCCACCAGCACGCACACAGCACGCACGCACGCACAACACACACACAAACACACACACACACACATACACATAATAATATATATATAATAATAATATATATAATATATATTTTATATATATAATAAAAATTTATTATATATTATATATAAATGTATATAAGGGGGGGGTGCTTAAGTGAGGGTGAGTGACGAGGTGGGTTTGCGTAGATAGTGGAAAGTGTTTGTCCCACCGCGGCTCCCTAGTGCGAAAAAGGGAGTAGTTTTGCATAAGCCTCCCCTGCCAGATCATACCCTCTCCGTCATCGAGACTTCGACAGTGCCTCCTCGAAGCCACCCATACAAACTTAGCACCTTGGGGTCCCAGGCTAAACTGTGAGGGATCTCAAAGCAGGAGGCCCGAGAGGTACGGAGCCATGGCCTTGTGGACATGCCCTGGCTCCGTACCAACTCCTGCCCCTCAGCCTTCCTGGGGTTAACTGCCGGCTCGGGGAAGGGGGCCTTGCCAAATAACTCACTGACAATGTCTAGAAGTGAGGCGGGCTGTGGGTCCCATTGGGGGGGGCAATTATTGGGGGGGAGGATGGGAACGAGAGTTATTGGTCCCCCTCGCCCCAAAAGGCGCCAACCTATTATAGGCCTGAGGGGCAGATTATTGTTGATTATTTAAAAATTATCTGCCCGTCAACAGCTAAGGTCATTAGGGCGAATGCCTGTTAAATAGAAAATTAAAATATCAAAATTTTAAAAATCTATCAAAAAATATTTTAAAAATAACATAAATTATTTAAAATCAAAGCAAAATATTAACTCTAAGTTTTAAAATTATTCCCAAAAAATTATGCATGATTAGATTTATGAAAATATTATCCCCCAAAGGGGAATAATAAGCCCTCAATTCACATCCCCCCCCAAACTTTTTCAGTGCTAGGGGGGAAAAAAGTACATACGCTTTGGTTGAGATTTTTGACATCTTTCCACACATTGCGATCTTTTAATGGCTTTTGGGCTCCTCACAAATGCTTGATTTTTAAACCCTTTCATCACCCTGGTCAGTTTGGGGCCCCAAATTTTTAGTTTTGTTAAGAAACTTCCACTTTTCGGTTGGGAGGATTTTAGTCCCCCCTTTGCCAAGGCATCTTAATCTCTCACATTTTGTTTCTAGGGGTTCCTCCTTGTTCCCCCATTTATCACGAAGAAAACCCCCTTTGCGGGGTTTCAGGTCGGTGTGGGGGAGAGGAAAACGAGCATCAAAAGGGCGATGGCAGCTGCCGGGCCCTTTTGATCAGCTCGCTCTTTCCCACTGAACCAACATGGCGGGATCTAACACGAGTTATCTTTTTACTGTTGAATCATTGCAACCCAATTTTGAATCCCCCTCCTAGGGGTTTAAAGAGTTTAAGCTTTTGGGTTTGCTTGCAAGGCCACGAGAGTCGCAATATATCACAACAAAAAGGTTTGAAACTCAAACTCTTAACTGCTAAAAGGATGGCATGAACTCGCGGAAGACGAGGCTGCTAGAGAAATCTGCCAATGCAGTTTCCTTTGTCACTGCGAAAAAACCACACCTTTTTTTGAACCATCTGTATATTTTGCATCGACCTTGGGACTTAGAAATTGCTAAAGAATCTCTTCTGACTTCTGCTTCGGATCTCCCCCCTTTCCCCATTCCGACCAAACCAGCTCGACTTGTTTAGTCCGGGGGGGGAATTGGGAATTTAAAATTCAAATGTAAGTGTTTTTGTGCCTTCATTTTTAAAACTTTTGTGTGACCCCCATGTAAGCCTTGAGTAAAAAATAAAACCCAAGTACTTCCCCTCGGGGCAAATTGAGGGTTTTGCTCCTAAATAAGGAAGGAGGAATTTTTCTCTTTTGTGGAAATTATAGTCAGGGTCTTACTTGGGGAAAAAATTTAAAACCCAGATATTTTGCCACTGTAAACCTGATTTTTTGAAAAATGCAGTGCCTGACACCTGTAAGCTTCCCCTGAGCAACAGTGAAAAACCCATAAGATTACAGGGAACACACTTGAACAAATTTAAACGTCATTCATTGCAATGGAAAATGGGTCAATTTAAGAATCCCTTGGGCCCCTTCCAGCTGACTTCTGGGTTTGGGAGAAATTTTTTTCCCATCGAACTCAAAACTTCCTTTTACAAGGAGCTTTGTAAAAGGTATAATGCTCATCTTAACCAAGTATACAGTTTCAAGATTTTCCCATGCTTCCAGGGGTTTTAAAGCCTTTTCTAAGTCAAAAAGAGCTAACAGTGACTTCACGTGCGAGGAATTTTTGTATAGCTTTTCCATCCTTACAAGTGATTGTGGTCGACTCAATTTCTAAACACTATTTATATGGGGTCGCCGTTTTCCTTTTCTAGCAGCCATGTAAACTGAAATTTACCATTTCCTCCATCAGTTTGCAGATGCAGTGGTGGAGAAATTGGTCGAATTTCCGGTGTGGAAGCATCCTTGCCGGGTTTGGGGAAGGAAGATTATCCTCTTTCCATGTGGATGGAAACGTACCCCCCTATTGAAGAGGCTAACGGGACTTTGGGAGCTCTCCGGAAAAGGGTTCTTTTGGTAGGGCATATCGTCACTTCTGGGGCGTTTTACGGCAGAGCTTAAAACAGATCCATCCCCTTGCCAAAAATGGCAAGTTGAGGAAGTTCTGCTGCAGCCCTATGAAGAACGACACTGGGTGTGTTCCTTTTCACCCTAAAGATGGAAACGGGGGGTTTAAGATTTTTCCAGAGGAGATCTCTCCCATGTTTTACTACTCTTTAGAAACTTTTTTTTGTCTGTGATTTTATCCCATCTATTCAAAGCAGGTGGGACAGGGTTTTTACACACTTGTCCCATCCCCGAAAGGAGGTCCCAGAGTTAATCGGGGAAAACATATGTTCCACAAGCCCGTCGGGCCTCTTTTAGATGCCTGGCCTTGGCCAGGTCTTTTTGTAAGGATAAAGGTTACATCGCTGGACGTCTTTAAAATGCCTTAATGCGTATCCTTGCTTGACAGCTTTTTGTCATTCATCAGACCCCCATGGTCCCCGGAGGCGACGGAAATGTCCGTACTTTTCGAATAGATGTTTTGCTGCAAGGTGATTTCATGATGTAAAGTGATTAACAGCATCTTAAAACAACGGAAAATTTCTTCGCAGACCCTTAAAATACGGTCGATCTAAAAGTTTCTAGCCCGATTTTCAAGTCCCCATCTCTGCACTCCTTTGGGGCAGAATACCTTTCACCCCCTCCAAAAAGTATTGGAATGGTTGTTTCCAGAAAGTTTTCCAGACCTGCCAATTAAAATTCGTCTGGAATCAGGGAGCCAAGACAGGTTATATTGGAGAACCCCCAGTTTGAATTTGGAAATGGGGAAAAATGCCTCCAAGGCCCTTCCCGGGGGTTTGCACAAAGTGTCCCCCCAAGGTGATCCGACCTTTGAATCTCTCAGAGTAGAAATGGATGTGGAAAGCCCAAGTCATTTTCCCAAATATCTATTTTGAGATTATGTGGAGGAAGGGTGATGGATGAAACAGTATAAGGTGTGTCAACCCTTTTCTCACACCCTTCCCCTCATGTTGTCTGCAGTTGGATGCCCTGGGGGGAATTCTGATGTCCCAGTATGCACTCCTCCAGGGTCCTTATCAAAAGTCCCAAAAAGGGGTTTGTTTTTGGGAACCTCTCAGGGAAATCAGATGTTTTTCCTTTGGGTTAATCTCTTGTAACATACACAAACGGGGTTACATGAAGTATCGATTTTGCAGTTCTCTGTTTTGCATAAATTCACTGACAGTTCTTTGGATTAGGGTATCCATTTCCCCAAAAACTACTTTTTCATAAGGTGTTTGAAAGCACCTTGTCAGGGTTTTGTCACACCCCTTTTAAGCTGTTCCTTTCCAGGATCTGGGGGAAACTTTGGGGGTTTACCCCTGGAACTAGTTTCCCAGGGTTTCCTTTTTACAGGTTTTGGATTTTCTTTTTCCCGGGAAAAGGAAGGACCTGAGCCTTTACTTCAGGGGTTCCCGCCTAGCAGTGGAGGCCTTGTGGATTGGGGCGCTGGAGCTGTCCCATTGGGCCCCGGAGCCCGCCGACGGCCCAAAGACCCCCCTTTGAAATAATCTTTTGAACAGGCTAGGATTCCTTTGCCGGGAACGGATGTACCGAGCCTTTTTTCTTCGGGGGATTTTGCTAGCGCAGAAGCCCTGGGATTGGTGGAGCGGACTGTCATGTTGAGACGTCGGAGCCTTTCCTGATGGCTCCAAAAAACCTTACTTTGGGGGGTCTTTCAAAAGACCTTCACTCTATCCCTTTCTGTGGAATTCACCAGAGTAGTTTCAGCAAAATTTGGGGGTGGGGTTTAAAGGAAGTTGGAGAGTGTATGGGTAAGAAGCACCCCAGGGGAAGGATTTGGGGCGAAGGAGGGTGGGTAGAACGAAGCAAAGGGTTTCCTGGCTGTGCAAACCCACAGGCACGTGGGTTTTTCCCCTGGAAAAAATAACTTTTTTCCTTTTTCCTTATTTCCAATACTTCTTTTTAAATTTGTACCTTTTACATTGCTTTGAAGAAGCTTTTGGCTTTTTTCAGTGGTAACGCATATTGGCCTGGCGTTGTCCAATGTGACCTGTTTTCCACCTTTTAAAAAATACTCTTGGTTTTCCATTTCCTTAAAAAGGCAAAAGTTGCTCCATGCCATAACCCTGGCAGTGGGGAAAACACCGCATAGGGGTTTGGGGACATATGCTTTTTCCTTTAGATGGGACCATCCAAATTAACTGATTCTGGAAGGACTAATATTTTTAAAAATTAGAAGGGAGTGTGTCAAAATGTTCAAACCCTCAGCTTCTTCTTAAAACGTTTTACTGCCCGCATTCAAATTCTCTAGTTTCCCCTAAAGTTTTTCCCAAAACCTCATCAGGTCTCGGGAAAAGACAATTCCCTTTCACTGATTGAGGGTTTTTTGAGGAGAACATGAAAAATTGAGCCCAGGGGTGTGCTATTGCACGCAAAAGGGCACTCTGTCTAGTGACGAAACCAACTATTTGGCTACCATCTTATATTTGGTACTTCTATTGAAATATTTTTATTTACCAGGTAGTTTCCCTTTGTGGATGAGGGGGACTTTTCCCTTTTACCCGGTTTGGGAGCCGGGAAAAAATTCAAAATTCCCCCTTTTTCCTTTGGGAAGGTTCCAAAGGGGCAACTTGAGTTCCAAGGGAAGGGTTTGGGGGGTTGATAGGTTCAGGAGAGAGCTAGATCTTTGTAAATTTGTAGAAATCATAAAATTAGAATTCTTTATTTTTTCACTTTTCCTTTCCTGGTTTGGGGGGCCCGGGGGGAACATTAGATTCCCCTTTTTGCCCTTTGGGAAACTGGGGAAAGGTTTCCAAAAAGACAACATGTGATGTTCCAGGGGGAATGGTTGGGGATTGCAAGGTTGTCAGGGAGAAGCTAGATCTTTGTAAATTTGTAAAAACATCAAATTAGAATTCTTCATTTCCTCACCCCCCCCCGCCATCACGGGGTCCCCAATCAGGGGAAGCTATAGTTGGGCTCAATACTCCCAAAAAGCCACGGGGTAATGAGGAAATATAGCAGCCACTTTACGTAGATGGGATCGCAGGGACCCATGCGCTATGAATGAACAGTGCCTCTTGACCCTAGCCCAATTTACTTGACCAGGGCCTTTTTCAAACCCCGTCTAACCAGAATAAAAGGGCCCCAAAAAGGGTGTTGCTAGCTGCAGGGGGCAGTGTGCGCATCGCTAAAACCCCCAGGACCCTGTCTCCGGTAATACGGGATCCACGCAAACAAACACCGTGGGAGGTTCTCCCCGGTCCAAAAGGAATGAACCAGGGGGGTGCACCCTCCCCTCATAGGAGCACCAGGAAGCCATTTGTTCATCCCTCACTGGGGGACCCCTCAGTTTGAGAGTCCTTGGTCTGGCCACCAGTATTGGGACCCAAGCCCCCCCACCGTGGGAAAGGGGGCTTCCGTTAGGGGGGGTTGGGGCGTGGAACGTTGGGCCTCCAGAGCATTGGTGGGGACGGGAAGGGGGGCTTTCACCAGAGAGACCTCAGGTGAGTATCCAGGTGGCAGGAAACCGGGCCCTTTCAGCAGGTCGAGCAGTTTCCCTGCTATTGAGGAAACTGGAGCGGTTGGATTGAGGTGGCTGCCCTTTAGAGGTGGAAAGACCTGTCGCGGCATGATCAGTATGGTGGTACCCTATTACTTATCGGGCCATAGCGATGGGCATTCAGGATTAGCCATAGCCATCTCCAGCCGACTTCAACTCTTGGTAGTTAAGGTAACTTTGGTTTTAGAACGTATTTGGGATTATGACTGAAGAAGCTTTTGGGTTCGTTTTTTTATTTCTGTGAGCTCCCCACCCTATTTGCAAAAATCATTTTGAAAGAAGGTTCCATGCCCAAATCACATCCTGGCAGACAATTGCCCGGCAGCACGTTATTTGGGGGTCGAGTGGTAGAGATGTCATTCTCTAAGCTCAGGAGCTGACCCAGCAGCAAGAACACCCCCCTTTTCCCGGCTTGCTGGGTCCCCGAGATTTAGGTTTTTGGGGCCCCTTGGGATCAGCGCTCCACCCGCATCGCTTAACAATTGGGTAAGCAATACAATTCTGGGCCAAAGAGTTCACCACATTTTGTCAGCATCATTGGAAATCCCCAGGGTGCAGGTTTACCGGGGTGCCGAATTTATGGGAGACATAGGCTATAGTGGCTCCCCATGGGTTTCCTTGTTCTTTTTACAAGGGCCCTCATGGCGAAATTTCCGGGAGGCCCTCCACCCAATCCTCGCACAGGTCTGAGCTATTCAGCCATGACCTCCTAGAATGTCCCCCGGGCTTCCTCCCCCCAGGGTTGTCTTGCAGAGAGAAAAAGACTAATCCCAAAGCCTGGTTGGCGATCCCAGAATGCAGGAAAAGGTCCTAGCCTTCAGGTGTAGCCTCTTTGGAAACATGGTCCTGAAAAAAGTACCCAGCCCCGGCGAAGAACTTTTTAAAAAAGGGCTCAAATGAATTCCAAAGGCACTAGATAGCATCCGTTTTCCCTTCCATAGAGAAAAAACTGGCATTATAAGGTTGAAGACAATGTTGGCCTTCTGTATAGGTCCCCGACATCCCCAAAATGCTCGTTGATCCATTTCATGGCTCCTGCTCCCAAACCCAATTTTGGCTACTGACTTCTTGGTAAAACCCCCCCTAAAGAAGCCCCCTTTGGGGCGGGGGGGGGCTTAGGTCCCAAGCTGGTAGCCGGACCAAAGGGCTACCAACTGAGGGGTCCCCAGGGGGGATGAGACAAAAGGCTTCCTGGTGCCCCAAGGCCTAAGGAGAGGATGTGCCCCCACCCCTGGTTCTTTCCTCGGACCGGGAACCCCCAAATTGTTTGCCCTGGTGGCATCCCGTATTCCCAGGAGACAGGAGCCGGAGGTTGGCGAGGGTGCACGCTATCCCCTGCACTACAAACACCTTTTTGGCCCTTTTATTCGGAGAGGGGTGGTTTGATCAAGGCCCGGTCAATTTAATGGGTTGGCAAATATGGCTAGGGTAAAGCAGGCACTTACCAAAGTTGCATGGTCCCTACTGCCATCAGTACTGTATATGGTGCATTTTTTCCCCTCTTTACCCGGGCTTTTGGGAGATTTTGACCCCCAACTATAGCTTCCCCCTTTGGACTCCATGAGGGGTGGGGCCCGGTAGGAAATAAAGAATCCAATTTGTTGAGATAAAAATTTTTCCAAGATTAGCCTCTCCCTGACGACCTATGCAACCCCCCGCCATTCCCTCTAGAACCCCACATGTTGTCCTTTGAACCCTTTTCCAGTTTCCCCAAGGGAAAAGGGGAAAATCATAATGGTTCCGGGTCCCAAACCAGGTAAAAGGGAAAAATCTCCTCAACCCATAAGGAAATCTTCCCTGGAAATAAAAAAGCTTTTTATATGTAAGAAACCCAGTGAAACCTTTTATGGTGTTAATCATGGTCTTGATTTTTTGTAGTCATCAAAAAATTTTTTGAAGTAGTAAACGTGATCCTCAATCACCCCACAGCGAGAGGGTAGCCTGATTTTTTGAGGTTTCTCCCCAACGAGAGTGACCGTCTTTTGATATGCGAATTCCTGGGGCTCAAGTTTTCATGTTCTCCTCATAAAACCTAAATCAGTGAAAGGGGGAATTGTTTTTTCCCGAGACATGATGCGGTATTCGAGAGAAAACTGTTAGAGGAACTAAGAATTTAAGTAGGGGCAGTAAAAGTTTAAGAAGAAAGTTGAGGTTTGGCATTGACCCCAGCTCTTCTTATAATTTTAGCTTTTTTTTAGCACTGCCCTTTCCAGAACGGTTTTAGCAGGGTCCATCTCAATTTTAAAGCCATATTCCCAACCCTATACGGTCTCCCTGCCAAGGTTATGGGCAGGAGCCAAACCTTGCCGTTTTAAAAAAAATGGGCAACCAAAGATGTGTAAAGGGGGACAACAGGTCCCTTCAAGGGGATACAACTGTCCAGGGCCAAAAGCTGTACCAGCAAAAAAGCTCAGAAGCTTCTTCAAACAATGTAAAAATCAATTTGAAAAAGGATATTGGGAATAAGGACAAGGAGAAAGTTTGTTTTTTCCCGAGGGAAAACGATGGGCCCGTGGCGTTTGCACAGCCCGGGAAGTCCTTTTCTTTGTTCTGCCCACAACCCTTTCCTCCAATGCTATACAAAACACACTCTGCCATTCCCTTTAACCCTCAGTCCCAGATTGTGACACTGCCTCTGGTGAGTTGTTCCCCCAGAAAACGGAGTAGGAATGAAAGGTCGATTTAGGAGACTCCTCCTCCCAAAATAAGGCTTTGGAAATATTTTAAAGGGTCCGAGACCCAACGGGGACAGCTCCAGCTGCCCCCACACACAGGGTCTCTGCTGCTAGGCAGAAGCCCCTGAATAAAGGGCCTCAGGCACGCCCTTTGTCCAGGCAAAGGAACCCGAAAGTCCAAAAAAAACCCAGCGCCACAACCCACAGGGGCCCGCTGTAGACACAAACCCCCGAAGCAAAGGCCAGGTCCCTTTTTTTGCCCTCAAAGAAATCCTGAAACCCGCCAAGGGGAAAACCCGTGAAAAATAGTTCCCCAGGTAAACAACCATTAAAAAGGTATCTCAGGATCTGGAAAGGGGCGCCTAAAGGGGTGAGGGAAACTTGACCACAGGGCTGCCAAACACCTTTTGAAGAAAAATAAAAGAACTGGATACCCCAATCCAATGGAATGCAGGGAATTCATGCAAAATGGAAGAACTGCAACATTGATAGCTTTATATAAAACCCGTTTGGTTATGCCTACAAGAGATTATGCCAGGAAAATCGTCCCCTTTTTCCCGAGAGGATAAAATTTAAGCCCATTTTGGAACCTTTACAATGGACCTCATGGAGGAGTCAAGGGTTTTAAGATACGTGATATTAGAATTTCAGTCTGGGTAGAAAATAAATTTCACTGACTTTTTTTTGCTTTTGCGAAAAGGTTCACACAAAAAAAAGAAAAAAAAAAAAACGCCGAAAAAACCCGTTCCCCCCCAAACGGCATATAGTCTCGCCGACTTGAGCACCAGAAAACATTAACCAATTAAATAACTATCGTTTTTCTTTAATTGATGGTCCCGACGGGGGCAGCAATCCGGGAAACCAAAATGGACGTCTCCTGCCCGGCCCTTGGTGGAGTAGAGTCCTGTTAATTGTATTAAAACATATAATTTAAAAATTATCACAAATAAAAAAACAATAGAAACCATTTTTTTTTTTCACATAACTAAATATTTCTTTTAATACCCCCGTACAAACCGCAAAAAAAAAACCTTACCTCGGCAGGGGAATAGTGGGAATACAGAGAGGCCTAAGCCCTGCACACTAAAAATTTATTTGAATCCTGAAAGCAACTAAACCAAAAACCCTAATTTTTTTTGTATTTCATAGAAAATACTGAACGAAATTTCACCCTTTAATAGTAATACCTTGACACCACTCCCCCCAAAAGTATTATTTTAAAGTAAATACAGGAATTACCCCGGAATCTGCTTAAAAATTCAGCACCAACGTTTCCTGACCCCCGCTATAGAACAATTCTGAAAGAATAAGGTTGAAGATTTTAAGGGCCCCCAAAGAGAAACTCTATTGTTGGATCCCTTTCAACCCTTCAGTTTTAAAAGGTTTATGGCAATTCTAAAAAAAAGTGTTTTCCTCTAAGGGAGTAATCGAACCCTTAATGCGAACATAATACTAAACATTCTCTTTGAGGGTAGAATACCTCTTTTCTCGTCCCCCAATGGAAGCCGCCTTTCCCGCGGGGGGGGGGCTTGAGGCCCCAAGATCTGGTCCCGGACAAGGGGCTACCCTACGGAGGGGTCACCAGTGGGGGGATGAGAAAAAAAGGTTTCCTGGGCACAAGGCCTATGGGGGGGAGGGTGCACCCACCCCGGTTCTTTCCCATCTTGGACCGGGAGAATCTCCACGGGGTTTTTGCCTGCGTGGCTCCGTATTCCCAGGGACGGGGAGTCCTGGGGTTGACGTGCTCCCGCTGCGCCTGCACTAGAAAAACACCCTTTTTTGGTTTTTTTTTGGGTTTTAGACGGGCGGTTTGATAAAGGGCCCCGGGTCAAGTCAATCGGCGGGTAAAATTGGCTGGGGTCAAGCAGGTATATTTAGTCGGTAGGATAGGTCCCGCGGACTGCCACAGTATTTAATAGGGCGCGATTTTTCCTCTTTCCCCCTGGGCTGTTGGGAATTTTTGACCCCCCAACTATAGCTTCCCTCGTTGGACTCCAGGGTGGGTGGGGGGTTGAGGAAATGAAGAATTAAAATTTGTTGAGTACTAAAAATTTTCAAAGACTACTCTCTCCCTGACGCCTAGAAACCCCCCGACCATCCCTTTGGGAACACACTATTGTCACTTGGAAACCTTTCAGTTTCCAAAGGGAAAGAATGGGAATCGTAAGGGTTTTTCCGGGCCCCCAAAACCGGTAAAAAGGGGGAAAAAGCCCTCCTCAACCCACAAAGGAAATCTTACCTGGTAAATATAAAAAACTTTTATATTAAGTACCGGGTAGTTAAGACCATTAAAGGGACAATCATGGATTGAATTTTCGAAGACACAAAAAAAATTGTTGAAGTATGTAACTGATCCTCGCATCACCCACACGAGATGGTACCTAAATTTGGGTTTTTCGTCACCAGACGAGGATGCCCGTCTGGGGTGCGATATGCGACATTCCGGGGGCTAAATTTTCATTTTTCCCTCAAAAAACCCTCAATCGTGAAAGGGAATTTTTTTCCAGCCCCTGATGAGGATTCGAGGAGAAACGTTAGAGGAACTAAAAAAATTTTAATGTAGTGGCAGTAAAACGTTTTAAGAAAAAAGTTGAGGGGTTGGGGAACAGTTACACCACTCCCTTCTATTTTTAATAATTTGGCCCTTTCCAGAATCAGTTAATTTGGCATGGTACCACCTAAGGGTAAGCCATATGTACCCAACCCTAGCGGTGCTTCCCACTCCCGGGGTTAGGTCATGGAGCCAACTCTTGCCTTTTTAAGGGAAAATGGACAACAGAAAGGGTTTTTAAGTGGGTACGACAGGTCATCAAGGAGATGAAACTGTCCAGGCCCCAATATGCTGTACACTGAAAAGAAGTCATGAAGCTTCTTCAAAGCAGTGAAAAAAAGGTACAAATTGGAAAGAATATTGAAATAAGGGAAAAGGAAAAAGTTATTTTTCCAGAGGAAAAAGGACGTGCCGTGTGTGTTTGCACGCCAGGTAAAATTTTTGCTTCGGTTCTGGGCCCATCCTCCTTCCACCAACCCTTCCCTTCCAATGCTTCTTACACCACCACTTCCCATTCTTTTAAACCTCAGCCCCCAATTTGCTAAAATTTTCCTCTGGCGAATTCCCCCAGAAAGGGAGAGGAGTGGGGGTTTTTTGAAGAACTCCTCCTCCCAAAGAAAGGGTCTTTGGGGCCCATCAGGGAGGCTCCAAGGCCTCAATGGTGACAGCCCCAGCGCCACCAATAAACAGGGGCCTCTGCGTAGGAGAATGCCCCTGAACCAAAGGTCGGGTTTTCCTTTGCCCAGGAAAAGGGAATCCTAAAATCTGTTAAAAAAGACCATTTTCAAGGTGGGGTCTTGGAGCCGTCAGGAAGGGCCCCAGGGGTCCACCAGTGACCCCCAGCGCCACCACACCCAAAGGGGCCTCTGCTGCTGGGAGAATCCCCTGAAGCAAAGCCTCAGGTCCGTTCTTTGTCCGGGCAAAGAATCCTGACCCTGTAAAAAGGAAGTGTAAAACTAGTTCCACGGTAAAAACCCCCAAAAGACTCTCCCAAGATCCAGGAAAGGGACAGCCAAAAGGTGTGGGGAAAACCCTTGCCACGGGTGCTCCCAAACACCTTTGAAAAAAATATTTTTAAAGAACGGATACACTAACCCAAATGGAACTGTAGGGAATTCATGCAAAAAGGGGAGAACGCAACATCTGATAGCTTCATGAACCCCAGTTTGGTATCCCTACAGAGTTTTATGACCAGGGAAAATCATCCGATTTCCCGAGAGGATTAAAAATTCGCCCTTTAGGGGATTTTTTGACAGGACCCAGGGAGGAGAGCAGTAATGGTACGTCAAGATTTTCCCTTCCACCCCTCCCCCTGCAGACAACACTGCGGGTGAAGGCTGTGAGAAGGGCTTGAACGACCTTCCCTGTTGCTTTATCCCCTTTCCTCCACATAATTCACATAAAGTTTAAAAGTTTTTGGGGGCATTTGCCACATCCATTTTACTTTGGGGAGTTTTCAAGGGGTGGGACACCTCTGGGAGCACTTTGTGCAACCCTCGAGGAAGGGCCTTGGAGCCCTTGCCCTAAGAGTAGATGCATTTTATTGAACATGACACCCCCCAACTTTTCCAAATTCAAACTGGACATTCCCAATTTTAACCTGTCAATTGTTCACTGATTCAAGATAAATTCCTTGGCAGGTTAGGGAAAAAGACTACAGGGAAGCGACCTTTTTCCAATATTTTTTTGGAGGAGGTGAAGGGTTTTCACCCAATGGAGGAGAATGGCGATTGAACAGCGGAGGAATCTTTTAATAAAACTGCAGTATTGCTGGATTTGAATGATTTCCAGTGTGTCAAGATGTTTTAAATCCTTCACATCACGAATTCCCCTTGCAGCAGAAGCACCTTCCCCAAAAGTCGGGCATTACCGCGACCCCAGTCCCGGGTGTCGATGAATGCCAACAAGCTGTCAGGCAAGAAAAGCTGCATTAAGGCAGTTAAAAACGACCCCCGTGATGTAACCTATCCATTCAAAAAAAACCCGAGCCAAGGCAGGCGAGTGCTAAAGGAGGGCCCGACGGACGTCATGGGCAGTAGTCTCCTTTATTAATCGGGACCCCCCTTCAGGGGGGGGACAAGGACGTAAAATCGTGGAAAAAAGCACATCACTGTCACCACCTCTTTTAAAATTATGGCATAATCACACAAAAAAAAGATTTTCTAAAGACAGTAAAAACCCTGCAGAGATCCCTCTGGAGCATCTTAACTGCCCCTTCCCACTCTTGGGGGTGAACGGAACACACCCAGTGTCGTTTTTCAGTAGGACTCAGCAGAACTTCCATACAACTTGCCATTTTTTGGCAAAGGGGATGGACTCTGCTTTGCGCCTGCCGAAGACTGCCCAGGAATGACGAATTCCATACCAAAGATATCTCCTTTCCAGAGAGATCCCAAAATTTTGTGGTATTCAATAGGTTTTAGGGAGGGGTCAGTGCCATCCACATGGAAGAGTCTATAAACTTCCCGTCCCAAAACCCGGGAAAATGCTTCCACACAGGAAATTACAGACCAATTTCCCCACCAGCTGCATTGCAAAGGTGGAGAAAATGGGAAAATTTAGGTTGACATGGATGCTAGAAAAGGGAAAAAGGCTGACTCCCTATCAATTGGGTTTAGAAAATTTGAATCGACCAAGATGCACTTTAAGGAGGAAACTCTATACAGAATTCTTCGACAGCGACGTCACATGTAGCAGTCTTCTTTGACCTTGAAAAGGCTTTATGAACTACTTGGAAGCATGGGATACCAAGAATTGTTGACATTGGCTTAAAGGAGCATTACCTCCTTCATACAAACTTCCTTGCTAAAAAGGAAATTTTGATTCGGGGGGGAAAAGTTTTTTTAATCTGGAAGATCAGCGGAAAAGGGGGCCCACAAGGGGGTGTCTTAAGTTGACCCGTTTGCCATTGCTAAATGACATTTTAAAGGCTTTTTAAGTTTGTTCAGTAATCGTATTGGATGACTTTTACACTGTCTGCTCAGGGGGAAATTACAGGATGTGCAAAAAAACACTGCAGGGTGCAAAAAATAGGTTGTACAGGGGACAACTATCATGGGGGCAAATTTTTCCCCCAACAAGACATGGGTAACATTTCCCAAACGAGGGAAAATTCCATCCTTCCCTCTATTTAGGGGCAAACCCCCGAAAATTGCCAAGAGGTGAAGTATTTGGGTCAATTTTTTACCAAAGGCTTCATGGGGCCCCCTCAAACATTTTAAAAGTAAAGGCTACAAAAGCACTTTTTTTTGCGGGTTCTTTCACACTATCTTGGGGTTGGAAACCGCCAACGCTACTACGGCTTTACCGAGCGCTTATTTGTAGTAAGCTTGATTTTTGGATGTGAAGCTTTTTCATCTGCAACTCCCACGTTCTAGGGTGTAGACTTTTTATTGAAGCTCTCAGAATCGTACTGGGCTTTTGGTCTTTACCCTTTGGAGTCCCTTTTTCTGAGAGTGGAGAACCACCCTTTCATTAACCGAAAACATGAACCTGATTTACTACACGAGACTACAAAGGGTTCCCGGATCTCCTACATCCGATTGGTTTCAACCCCTTTAAGAAAACCCCCTCCTATGGTGGAGAAAGGAATCTTTTGGAAAAATCTTTTTTTAGTTCACTAAGGTTTTGGCTGTTTGGAATTCCCCCAATTTTCCGCCTGGGCTAATCAAGTGGCTGGATTTGGGCGGAATGGAAAGGGGAGAGATCCGAACAGAAGTCCGAGAGAAATTTTTTTCAGCACATTTTAAATCCGGGGGGCGAGCAATTTAACAGATGTTCGAAATCGAAAAGGCGGGGTTTGCAGCAGTGAGCAGAAGGAAAAATGCCATCTGGCAGTCTTTTTCTAGCGCCTCGATCTTCACTGCAGGTTTCATGCCTCCTTAAAAGCGTTTTAAGATGATAGAGATCACGGAACCATTCTGTTTTTATAATTGTGATTCTCGTAGTGCCTTTCAAACAATCAAGAGCTTAAACTATCAATCCATAGTGAGGGGGGTTTTAGATTGGCTTGCCTGATGTCAACACGTAAAAAGATAACTCTATGTTGGGTGCCCGCGCAAAGTTGGTATCTGGGAATGAGCGAGTGATCAGAAAGGCAAAGGCAGCTGCCCCTGCCTTTTTGTGCTCGTTTTCCCCTCCCACACACCGACCTTTAACCCAGCATCAGAAGTTGTCTTCGTGAAAAATGAGGAAAAGGAGGCCCTACCTCCAAAACAAAAATGCGAGCATTTAAAATGCCTTGGCATTGGGCGACTAGATCCATCCCAAAACCCAAAAAAGGGGAAATTGTAAACAAGAAAAGAATCGGGGACACAAGACTGCTATGGGGCCCAAAGATGGCTAAAAATGAAACACTTTTGTGAAGGATGCCAAGACATTAACGATCGCACATTGTGGAAAGATGTGCAAATTTTCAGACCAAAGACTTGTACTTTTTCTCCCCCTATACACTGAAAAAGTATTGGGGGAAGATTGTCTAGAGGGGGTTATAATTCCTTGGGGGACTAATTTTCAATAAAATTTTAATTTATGCATAATGTTTATGCAAAATTTATGCACTTAGAGTAAATTTTTGCTTTGTTTTAATCTATCATTATTATTGTAAATATTTTTTGATGATTTTTAAGTTTTTTAAAATTTTAAAATTTCTAGTTACAAGGTATTCGCCCCTAATGACCTTTGCTGTTTACGCGGAGATAATTTTAAAAAAATCAATCAAACAATCTTTTCTCGACTAATAGTTTTTTACTGGGATATAAGGAAAAGGGTAAATTTTCTGATATTGTAATAACACAGCTCCAGTCCATAGTTTGAAGCGTCTGTTTTCTACAAATGAAAACTTTGCCAGGAATTTCAAAACAGGATCACGAGATAATGCGGTTTTTAAATCATTAAAATTTTTTTTGTAAATCACGTGCCATACTAATGGTTTTGCGAATCCCCTTTGCAACATATCGACATCGGACCCCGGGAGAAGAAGCCGCGGAATGAAAAATCCGATAGAAAGACACCATCCCAAAAATGACCTCAAAGCCCCTTTTTTGTTGTGGGGGGAGAGTTTTAAAAGGATTTTATTATTAAATTTAGGGTTTAAAACTCTGACCATTACAAAAAAATCCCAGGGACGGATCGAGTTAAATCCAAATTTAATTTTGAAGGACGATGTAAGTTTTGTAGTGCAACCCCCCCCAAAACTTTTTTAAGCTGGAGTGTTTACCCCAGTCTTTTCCCTATACGAAATATTGTCATAATAAAAAGAAAAATTGGACAAAACCCAAAGAAAATTTTGCATGAGTTTAAATATGTAGCTCCCATTAAAAGTCGAAGGGGAGCCCACAGAATTCCATCAACCCCGATGGTGGGGAAAAGCATCAAAGGTTTTGCAGTTTCGGAAAGAGGTACTTGATAATAAGCTTTAGTCAGATCTAACTCTGAGAAATATTTTACACCTGTAAATTTATATAGACTTTCTTCAATTGTACAAATGGGTTCTGCATGAAACAAAGTAACAGCATTCAGTGATCTAAAATCTATTGCCATCCTATAAGTACCATCTGATTTCTTAACCATTACAACAGGTGATGAATGTGGTGAGGAAGAGTGTTGAATAATTTTCTGTCGGAATAAATTGTCCACCTCTTGCTCAAAATGAGGTTGCAAATGTATAGGTACAGGATAACTTTTAGGTTTCAACCTTTCAGATGTAGTAATAACAATATTGTGTTCTACAGTGGATGTACACCCTGGGATCTCCGAGAAAACATCGCTAAACGACTCAACTAGCCTGCGAATATCTTTCTCTTGCTCTCGCTCTAAACTAGGATTTACGCAGAGTTTTTCATTGTTACTCTCAACACCCACATCCTCTACTCGACCATCAGGAGTAATGGATAATTTATCGTCTTCGTCGATATCTTCAGTTACGCAAAACTGAACCCGCATAATTGACGCACAGTCATTTACCAAACTATCCTTTTCGTCGGGGTTACTTGACCTGTCTGGTTCCTTCGATGATATTTCTTAAGTATATTAGCATGATACAACTTTTGTTTTTCCCTTTTTCGTCCCAAAGAGATAATCAACTTTGTTTCGTCGTTCCGTACTTTATAAGGCCCGTTCCATGACACTAATAGTTTACTAGCGTTATCAGGTAACAATACTAAAACTTCTTCCCCGACCTTGAACTGCCTGTTTTGAGACTTCAGATCAAAATAGGATTTATATCGTGTGGTGCTTATATCTGCATTTTGAGCAGCTATCTTGGCACACTCAGCTAATTTATCTCTAAGTTCGATAACGTACTGAAAAGAAGTTCTTTCTTCCTCATCAGCATCTTTATCTTCCCATAGATCTTTCAAAACTGATAAAGGTCCCCTGACCGACCTCCCATACAACAACTCAAAAGCTGAAAATCCCGTCCTATCGCTCGGTATTTCTCTTAGAGCGAAAAGCGTGGGAATTAAATATCTGTGCCACTCGCGGGGTTTCTCCGCGCAAAGTTACGCAAGGATGCCTTAAGTGTCGCGTGAAACGTTCGATTCTCCCGTTGCAGCTGGGATGATAAGGGGTAGTGAATAATGGTTTAACTCCCAGTAGTTTATGTAATTCGGACATTAACTGTGACGTGAAACTGTTTGCCTCTGTCCGAGAGAATTTCATGCGGGATGCCTACCCGTGAGAATATGACCAAAAGTGCTTCTGCACAGAAACGGAATCTATTTCTTAAGAGGCAATGCTTCCGGGAAACCGTGAGCATGATCAATCAACGTCAGAAATATCTATGTCCTTGATGAAGAGGGACTTAAGGGACCAACTAAATCGATGGCAAATCTAGAAAAGGTTCCGTCATGATAGGCATTTTCACGAGGGTACAGGGTTTTTCCC
>NC_051389.1:19352756-19361873 GCF_015228065.2 Penaeus monodon
CGGGGCAATTATTGGGGGGCGGAGGATGGGAACGAGAGTTATTCGTCCCACCTGCGCCCCAAAAGGCGCCAACCTAGTATGAGGCCTGTGGGGCAGATTGATTGATTGATTATTTAAAATTATCTGCCGCGTCAAAGCTAAGGTCATTAGTGGCGAATGCCTTGTTAAATAGAAATATTAAAATATCTAAAACTTTAAAAATCTATCAATAAATTTTAAAAATTTAACTTAAATATATTTAAAATCAAAGCATAAATATTATACTCTAAGTTTATAAAATTATTGCCAAAAATTATGCATGATTAGATTTTATTGAAAATATTAGTCTCCCTAAGGGAACTAATAAGACCCTCTATATCACAATCCTCCCCCAATACATTTTCAGTGCATATGGGGGAGAAAAGTACATACGTCTTTGGTCTGAGAGTGTTGTACATCTTTCCACTACATGTGCGATCGTTAATGGCTCTTGGCATCCCTCACAAAGTGCTTGAATTTTAGCCTTCATCGACCCATGAGTCAGTCTTGTGTGCCCAATTCTTAGTCTTGTTAATGCAACTTCCACTTTTCGGTTAGGATGGATGTTAGTCACCCACTTGCCAAGGCCATCTCTAATCTCTCACAGTTTGTTTCTAGAGGTATGCCTCCATTGTTCCCTCCATTTATCACGAAGACAACTCCTTATGCTGTTAGGTCTTAGGCGAGCATCAAAAAGGGGCTGAGTGGCACCCCTTGGCGCTGGCGCACCTAACCCAAAGAGGTTATTTTTTTAAACGTGTTTGACATCATGCAACCAATCTTGAATCTCCCTCACTACGGATGTAATGAGTTTAAGCTCTTGGTTGCTTGCAAGGCACTACGAGAGTCGCAATATATCACAACAGAATGGTTTGTAAGATCTCTAGACATCTTAACTGCTGCAAGGATGGCATGTAACTCTGCAGTGAAGATCGAGGCTGCTAGAGAAATACTGCCAGATGCAGTCTTCCTTCTGCTCACTGCTGCAAAGCCCACACCATTTTTTAACCATCTGTATATATTGCATCTGATCCTTGTACTTGAGAAATATGCTGAAGAAATCTCTCTCTGACTTCTGCTTCGGATCTCTCCCCTTTCCCAATTCCGACCAAATCCAGCTCGACTTGATTAGTCCAAGGGGGGAATTGGGGAATTCCAAATTTCCAAATAGTAAGTGCTTTTGTAGCCTTCACTTTTAACTGTTTGATGTGAGGCACCCTTGTAAGCCTTGAGTCAAAAATTAGACCCAAGTACTTCACCTCTTGGACAAATTGCAGTGGGTTTGCTCCTAAATAGAGGGAAGGATGGAATTTTTCTCGTTTGTGGAAATGTATAGTCATGGTCTTACTTAGGGAAAATTTGAACCCATGATATGTTGCCCACTGTACAACCTGATTTATTGCAACCTGCATGTGTCCTTGCACATCCTGTAAGCTTCCTCCTGAGCAGTACAGTGTAAAGTCATCCACATACAGATTACATGAGACAGCACTTGGAACAACCTTTACAACGTCATTCATTGCAATGGCAAATAGGGTCACACTTAAGACACTCCCTTGTGGAACCCCTTCCAGCTGATCTTCTAGGTTGGAGAAATTGTTTCCCACTCGAACTCTAAACTTCCTGTTAGCAAGGAAGCTTTGTATGAAGGTAGGTAATGCTCATCTTAAACCAATGTCATACAGTTTCAAGAGTTTGCCATGCTTCCAATTGGTATCGTAAGCCTTTTCTAAGTCAAAGAAGACTGCTAACATGTGACTTCGCTGTGCGAAGGAATTCTGTATAGCAGTTTCCATCCTTACAAGTGCATCTGTGGTCAATCTCAATCTTCTAAACACATATTGATATGGGGTCAGCACGTTTTCCTTTTCTAGCAGCCATGTCAACCTGAAATTTACCATTTCCTCCATCAGCTTGCAGATGCAGCTGGTGAGAGAAATTGGTCTGTAATTTCCTGGTGTGGAAGCATCCTTGTCAGGTTAGGGACAGGAATGATTATAGCCTCTTTCCATGTGGATGGCACTGTACCCTCCTATTGAAGAGGTCTAACAGGAACTTCTGGGAGCTCTCCGGTAAGTGAGATATCATTTGGTATGGCATATCGTCACTTCCTGGGGCAGTCTTACGGCAGAGCTTCAAAGCAGAGTCCATCTCCTTGCGCAAAAATGGCAAGTTGTATGGAAGTTCTGCTGCAGTCCTACTGAAGAACGACACTGGGTGTCGTTCCTGTTCAGCCTGAAGAGTGGAGAATTGGGCGGTGTAAGATGTTCCAGAGGAGATCTCTGCCATGCATTTAGCTAGCTCATTAGCAACTTTTTTTGTCTGTGATGATTATGCCATCTATCTTCAAAGCAGGTGGTGACAGTGATTTTACACACATTGTCCCATACCCATGCTAAGGAGGTCCCAGAGTTAATCGAGGAAACATACTGTCTCCACAATATCCGTCTGGCCTATTTTAGCACTCGCCTGGCCTTGGCTCGGGTCTTTTTGTAATGGATCAAGGTTACATCGCTGGGACATCGTTTAACTGCCTTAATGCAGCTATCCTTGCTTTGACAGCTTGTTGTCATTCATCAGACCACCAGTAATGTCCGCTACTTTTCGGAATAGATGCTTCTGCTGCAAGGTGATTTCATGATGTGAAGTGATTAACAGCATCTTAAACACACTGGAAATCATTCGCAGATCCTTGAAATACTGCAGTCGATCTAAAAAGATTCCAGTCCGCATGTTCAAGTCGCCATCTCTGCACTCCATTGGCTAGAATACCATTCACCTCCTCCAAAAGTATTGGAAAGTGGTTGCTTCCATGTAAGTCTTCCATGACCTGCCAAGTGAAATTCGTCTGTGAATCAGGTGAGCCAACTGACAGGTCTATATTGGAGAACGTCCCAGTTTGAATTTGGAAATGTGGAAATGCCTCCAAGGCCCTTCCTCGAGGGTTGCACAAAGTGTCTCCCCAGAGGTGATGCCGACCATTGAAATCTCTCAAGAGTAGAAATGGATGTGGAAATCCCAAGACATCTTCCAAATCATCTATGTTAAAGATTATGTGGAGGAAGGTAGATGGATCAACAGTATAAGGTCGTGTCAAGCCTATTCTCACAGCCTTCACCTGCATGGTTGTCTGCAGGTTGGATGCCGGGAAAGGGAATATCCTGAGTACCAGTACTGCTACTCCTCCAGAGGTCCATTATCAAAAGTCCCATAATGGGCTTGTTTTTGGGAAATCCCTCAGGGAAATCAGATGATTTCCTTGGTCATAATCTCTTGTAAGCACCAAACTGGGTTACATGAAGCTATCAGATGTGCAGTTACTTCCCTTTTGGCATGAATTCACTGACAGTTCCATTGGATTAGGGTATCCAGTTCTCCAAACTACTTCTTCATAAGGTGTTTGGCAGCACCTGTTGTCATGGTTTGTCACACACCTTTAAGCTGTTCCTTTCCAGGATCTGGGGAGAATCTTTTGAGGGGTTGTTTACCCGTGGAACTAGTTTCCTCAGGCTTCCTTTTGACAGGTTCAGGATTTCTTTGCCTGGGAAAAGGAAGGACCTGAGCCTTTACTTCAGGGGAATTCTGCCTAGCAGTGGAGGCCTCTGTGGATGTGGTGGCAGCTGGAGCTGTCACCATTGAGGCCTCTGGAGCCTGCCTGATGGCTCCAAAGACCCCACTTTGAAATTAATCTTTTGAACAGGCTCAGGATTCCTTTGCCTGGGCAACGGATGTACCTGAGCCTTTGCTTCAGGGGCATTCTGCTTAGCAGCAGAAGCCCCTGTGGATGTGGTGGCAGCTGGAGCTGTCATCGTTGAGACCTCTGGAGCCTTGCCTGATGGCTCCAAAGACCTTACTTTGGGAGGAGTCTCTTCAATAGACCCTTCACTCATACTCTGTTTCTGGTGGAATTCACCAGAGGTAGTTTCAGCAATTGGGGACTGGGGTTTAAAGGAAGTGGCATAGTGTATGGTGTAAGAAGCACCACAGGGCAAGGATTGGTGCGAAGGAGGATGGGCTAGAACCGAAGCAAAGGATTTGCCTGGCTGTGCAAACACCCAGGCACGTTGCTTTGCCTCTGGAAAACTAACTTTCTCCTTGCTCCTTATTACCAATACTTCTTTTTCAAATTTGTACCTTTTACATTGCTTTGAAGAAGCTTCATGAGCTTCTTTGCAGTGGTAACAGCATATTGGACCTGGACAGTTGTCATCATGATGACCTGTTGTACCACACTTTACACATACTCTTGGTTGTCCATTTTCCTTAAAACGGCAAGAGTCTGCTCCATGCCCATAACCCTGGCAGTGGAAGCACCGCATAGGGTTGGGCACATATGGCTTTACCTTGAGATGGTACCATGCCAAATTAACTGATTCTGGAAGGACTAATATGTTAAAAGTTAGAAGGAGAGCTGGTGTCAACTGTTCTAAACCATCAGCTTTCTTCTTAAAACGTTTTACTGCCACTGCATTCAAATTCTCTAGTTCCTCTAACAGTTTCTCCTCAAAATACCTCATCAGGTCTCGGGAAAAGACAATTCCCTTACACTGATTGAGGGTTTTGTGAGGAGAACATGAAACTTGAGCCCCAGGGATGTTGCATATTGCACGCAGACGGTCACTCTCGTCTAGTGACGAAACCTCAACTATTAGGCTACCATCTTACTATTAGGTACTTACTATATGAAATATTCTCATATTTACCAGGTAAGATTTCCTTAGTGGACTGAGGAGGACTTTTCCCATACTTACCTTGTTTGGGAGCCTGGGAAACATTACAATTCCCATTCTTGCTCTTTGGAAGGTTCCAAAGTGACAACATGTGATGTTCCAGAGGGAATGGTTGGGGGATTGCATAGGTCGTCAGGGAGAGAGCTAGATCTTTGTAAATTTGTAGAAATCATACAAATTAGAATTCTTCATTTCCTCACTTTCCTTACCTGGTTTGGGAGCCCGGGAACCATTATGATTCCCATTGTTGCCCTTTGGAAGCTGGAAAGGTTCCAAAGAGACAACATGTGATGTTCCAGAGGGAATGGTTGGGGGATTGCATAGGTTGTCAGGGAGAGAGCTAGATCTTTGTAAATTTGTAAAAATCATACAAATTAGAATTCTTCATTTCCTCACCCCCCCCAGCCATCACGGAGTCCAATCAGGGGAAGCTATAGTTGGGCTCAATATCTCCCAACAGCCACAGGGGTAATGAGGAAATATATGCAGCCACGATTACAGTACTGATGGCAGTCACAGGACCTATGCGCTACTGAATGAACAGTGCCTGCTTGACCCTAGCCAATTGACTTGACCAGGCCTTGATCAAGCCACCCGTCTAACCAGAATAAAGGACCAAAGAGGTGTGTTGCTAGCTGCAGGGTGCAGTGTGCAGCATCGCTCAACCTCCAGGACTCCTGTCTCCTGGTAATACGGATGCCACGCATAGCAAACAACGTGGGGGAGTTTCTCCCTGGTCCAAGATGGAATGAACCAGGGGTGGGTGCACCATCCCCTCTCATAGGATGCACCAGGAAGCCATTTTGTCTCATCCCTCACTGGTGACCCCTCCAGTTTGAGTAGTCCTCTGGTCTGGCTCACCAGGTCATTGGGACCTCAAGCCCCCCCACCGTGGCAAGGCGGCTTCTGTTAGGGGGGCTGTGGGGGTGGAACGTTGGGCCTCCAGAGCATTGGTGGGGACAGCAGAGGGTGGCTTTCACCCAGAGACCTTAGGTGAGCTATCCAGGTAGGCACTTGGAACATCCGGTCCTTGCAGCAGGTCGAGCAGTTACCTCTGCTATTGAGGAAACTGGAGCGGTTGGGATTGAGGTGGCTGCCCTTTCAGAGGTGAGAAGACCTGTCAGCGGCATGATCAGTATGGTGGGTACACCTATTACTTATCGGACCATAGCGATGGTCATCAGGATGTAGCCATAGCCATCTCCAGCCGACTTCAACTCTTGGTAGTTAAGGTAACTTTGGTTGATGAACGTATTATGGCATTATGACTGAAGAATGCTTTTGGATTCGTTTGTCTTATTGCTGTGTACGCTCCTACCGATTTTGCAAACTCATTGTGAAAGAAGTGTTCCATGCCAAACTCACATCCATGGCAGACAATTGCCCTGGCGAGACATTCGATTATTCTGGGCGATCGAGCTGGCTATGAGATGTCATTCATCTAAGGCTCAGGAGCTGATCCCAGCAGCAAGAACACCCTCCTTCTCCAGGACTTTGCTGGGTCCCAGAGATTGAGGATTTCTGGCCCCTGGTATCAGCGCTCCAACCTGCATCGCTTAACAATATGGTATAGCAATACAATTACTGTGGCCAAAGAGTTCGACCACATTCTTGTCAGCACCCATTGGAGGATCCTCCAGGACTGCAGGGTTTACCGGAGTGCCGAATTCTATGGTACTGACTATAGGCTGATAGTGGCTACCCTATGGGTTCACTTCGTTCTTTCCACAAGGGTCCATCATGGCGAATCTCCAGGCAGGCCCTCCACCCATATCCTCGCAACAGGTCTGAGCTATTCATGCCATGACCTCCTAGAATGTCCCATGGGCTTCCTCCACCCAGGATTGTCTTGCAGAGAGAAACGAGCTAAGTGCCCATATAGCCTGAGTTGGCGATCCCAGATTATGCAGGTAACAGGTCCTATGCCAGTCTCACGGTGTAGCCGTCTTTTGGAAACATGGTCCTGACAACAGTACCCCATGATCTGGCGAAGACACTTGTTACAAAAGGCATCAAGATGAGATTCCAAGGCACTAGATAGCATCCAGGTTTTGCTTCCATAGAGCAAAACTGGCATTATCAAGGCTTTGAAGACACATAGCTTGGTCCTTCTGTATAGGTACCGACATCTCCAAATGCTCTTGTTGATCCAATTCATGGCTCCTGCTGCCAAACCAATTTGGCTACTGACTTCTTGGTCAAACCCCCCTAACAGAAGCCGCCTTGCTGCGGTGGGGGGGCTTGAGGTCCCAATGATCTGGTGAGCCGGACCAAAGGGCTACCCATACTGGAGGGGTCACCAGTGAGGGATGAGACAAAATGGCTTCCTGGTGCACCAAGGCCTAAGAGAGAGGATGGTGCACCCACCCCTGGTTCATTCCATCTTGGACCAGGGAGAACTCCCAAATGTGTTTGCCCTGTGTGGCATCCCGTATTACCAGGAGACAGGAGTCCTGGAGGTTGAGCGATGCTGCACGCTATGCCCTGCAGCTAGCAACACACCTCTTTGGTCCTTTATTCTGGTTAGACGGGTGGCTTGATCAAGGCCCGGTCAAGTTAATCGGTTGGTCAAATATGGCTAGGGTCAAGCAGGGACATTCAGTCAATAGGCATAGGTCCCGTGACTGCCATCATACGGTAATAGTGGCTGCATATATTTTCCCCATTACCCCTGTGGCTGTTGGGAGATTTTGAGCCCCAACTATAGCTTCCCCCTCATTGGACTCCATGATGGGTGAGGCGGTGAGGAAATGAAGAATCCCAATTTGTATGAGTACTACAAATTTACAAAGATCTAGCTCTCTCCCTGACGACCTATGCAATCCCCCGACCATTCCCTCTAGAACATCACATGTTGTCACTTTGGAACCTTTCCAGCTTCCAAAGGGCAAGAATGGGAATCGTAATGGTTCCCGGGCTCCCAAACCAGGTAAGAAGGGAAAAAGTCTCCTCAATCCATAAGGAAATTTTACCTGGTAATATGAAAGCATTTCATATAGTAAGTACCTAGTGAAGACCATTGATGGTGTATCAATCATGGATCTTGATATTTTTGTAGTACATCAAAAAATTGTTGAAGTATGTCAACGTGATCCTCATATCACCCCACAGCGAGATGGTAGCCTGATAGTTGAGGTTTCGTCACCAGACGAGAGTGACCGTCTGCTTGTGATATGCGACATTCCTGGGGCTCAAGTTTCATGTTCTCCTCATAAAACCCTCAATCAGTGTAAGGGAATTGTTTTTTCCCGAGACATGATGAGGTATTCTGAGAGAAAACTGTTAGAGGAACTAGAGAATTTGAATGTAGTGGCAGTAAAACGTTTTAAGAAGAAAGTTGATGGTTTGGATCAGTTGACACCAGCTCTTCTTCTAACTTTTAGCACGTGTCCTTCCAGAATCGGTTAAGTTAGCATGGTACCATCTCAAGGTAAAGCATATGTGCCCAACCCTATACGGTGCTTCACTGCCAAGGTTTATGGCATGGAGCCAACTCTTGCCGTTTTAAAGAAAATGGGCAACCAAGAGTATGTGTAAGTGTGGTACAACAGGTCTTCAAGGCGATGACAACTGTCCCGTCCCCAAAATGCTGTTACCACTGCAAAGAAGCTCATGAAGCTTCTTCAAAGCAATGTAAAAGGTACAAATTTGAAAAGGAAGTATTGGTAATAAGGAGCAAGGAGAAAGTTAGTTTTCCAGAGGCAAAACGATGGGCCTGTGTGCTGTTTGCACAGCCAGGTAAGTCCTTTGCTTCGGTTCTAGCCCACCAACCCTTGCCCTCCAATGCTTCATACAATACACACTCTGCCACTTCCTTTAACCCTCAGTCCCAAATTGCTGACACTGCCTCTGGTGAGTTGTTCCACCAGAAACAGAGTAGGAATGAAAGGTCGATTGAGGAGACTCCTCCTCCCAAAGTAAGGTCTTTGGAACCATCATTTAAGGCTCCAGAGACCTCAACGGTGACAGCTCCAGCTGCCACCACATCCACAGGGGTCTCTGCTGCTAGGCAGAATGCCCCTGAAGTAAAGGCTCAGGCACGCCCTTTGTCCTGGCAAAGGAATCCTGAATCTGTCCAAAAGACTCCAGCTGCCACAAACACCACAGGGGCCTCCGCTGCTGACACAATGCACCCTGAAGCAAGGCTCAAAGGCCATTCTTTGCCAGTCAGAAGAATCCTGAACCTGTCCAAGGGAAACCTTGAAAACTAGTTCCACATGTAAACACCATTAAAAAGGTACTCTCAGGATCCTGGAAAGGGAAGCTAAAGGTGTGAGGCAACCTTGACCACAGGTGCTGCCAAAGCCCTTATGAAAAATAATATAAAGGGAAATGGATACCATCAATGGTAGTGTCAGGAATTCCATGA
>NC_051389.1:19361973-19371973 GCF_015228065.2 Penaeus monodon
AATAGAGGTTGAAATCTGAATAATAAAATAATAATAATAAATAATAATATAATAAAAAAATAATAATAATGATAATGATAATGATAATGATAATAATGATAATAAAAAACAATAATAATAATAGTAATAACAATAATAATAAAAAATGATAATAATAAAATAATAATAATAATGATAATAATAATAAAAAAAAATAATAATAACAATAATGATAATGATAATAATTTCTTCAGTTTTAAAATGCGTGAAAATAAAATCTTATGATACAGTAAATAATAGTAACAGAAATAACAATGATAATGATAATAATAACATCATGATGATAATAAAATAATGATAAGAAAAAATCATGATGATAATGATGAAAATTATTATGAAGATGAAGATAGAGGATAATACTACTAAGAAGAGAAAAGGAAAAGGAAAATCAAGGACATCAATAAAATTAAGGAAAGAGAAACAAACACAAACAAAAATTATTGAAAACCGTCTAGGTATATTATAAAAGAAAAGAAAAAGAAAAGAAAATGAAGAATGCTCAAAGAAACTAATGGCGTTCGATCCAGGCTAACTTCTTCTACTTTAATATGTATGTAAATCATCCATTTATGCGAAGCCAAGTGGAGAAAGTATATCATCTCGGCATTAAATTGTGAGAGTCACCTGTGAGTTCGAGTCGCCAAGTCACGGTTGTAATGAGTTTAGTTGAGGGTAAAGTGATCCTCGTTTGTTTCTGGGTGTTTGATGTTAGTTTTTCAATATATTTTATTGTTTTGCCATTTAGGTTATCTATTCGTTCAGATATTAATTTCTTCATTATTTAGTATTCACTGCTTTTAATTAATTAATGTTGTTTTATTGACCTGTTCTTTTTTTTTCTCCTATCTTATTTTTATATCTGTTCTTATACATTCTATATTCATTTATATCATCTTATTCATTTTCATATATGGGTTCCAGAGTGGTCTAAATGAGATTTAATTGAGGTTTAGGTTAGATTGAGGTTTAATGTTATGAACTTTTTCCTAGATTCTTATTCTTTCCAAAGAGATTTTTCTTATCCTGTACCTTCATTAGCATTTTAGATTTCATCAGCTGTGGTCATTAACGTTTTTTTAATGTTTTTTTGTTATATAAAATGTTTAAAGTACGAGATTGCGCGTGAGAGAGAGAGAGAGAGAGAGAGAGAGAGAGAAAGAGAGAGAGAGAGAGAGAGAGAGAGAGAGAGAGAGAGAGAGAGAGAGAGAGAGAGCAAGAGCAAGAGAGAGAGAGAGAGAGAGCAAGATAGAGAGAGAGAGCAAGATAGAGAGAGAGAGAGAGAGAGAGAAGAGAGAGAGAGAGAGAGAGAGAGAGAGAGAGAGAGAGAATTATTTAATATTATCTGCCACGTCAAGAGCTAAGGTAATTAGCAGCGAATACCTTGTGGGATTAAAATGTTAAACTACTTAACTTTTATAAATCTATCAAGATAGGTAGGTCTCTTATAAGTAAAAAAACAAAAAGAAAATATAAATATTATGCTTTAAATGTATAATATTGTAGTACAAGTATTATGCACATACCTTTAGATAACTAAGATATGCTGTTACAAACCTCCCCCATACATTTCAGTACACATTGGGGGAGACGAGTACATACGGCTTTGGTTACTCTTGATGTACATCTTTCCTACTACATGTGTCCCATTAATAGCTCTAGGCATCCCTCTCAGTCTGCTTCACTTGTAACTATCATCGGCCCATGAGTCAAATTTGTGTTCTCGATTCTTAACTTGTACTTCTCAGCTGGGATGGATACTGGTCACCAAACTGCCAAGATCATCTCTAATCTCTCGCAGTTGTTTCTAGATATATGCCTCTATTGCTCCCTCCATTTGACAGAAGACAAAGTCTGATACTGGGTTTCAAGTCGGTGTGTGCGGCAGTTGCCTTGGCTCCCGATTCCCACGGATAGCAACATGGGCTGGCACCCAACACAGAGTTATCTTACGTTCTGATGTCATTGTAAGCCGATCTGAACTTTCTTTACCACTGGATGTGAGGAGTTAAGTTTTTGATTGCTTGCAAAGCAGTGACAGTCATGACATATTACAACAGAAAGATTCATAAGCCCTCTAGACATTCTGACTGCAGCAATAATGGCATGTAAATCTGCAGTGATGATCGAGGCTCCGAAGAAAGGCTGTCAACTTGGATGCTGACAGTATGATGTATATTATTGAAATCAAATCTCTCACTTAATATTCCTCATTTTACGTGACCTTACACAGTTGCCGGAGCAGTCACTATCACACTGCTGGTCGTACTCAATGTAAACTGGTGTTAATATTAATTTATTTTATTTTTTAAATAAAAATAGAGGGGAATAATAAGAAAGTGCAAACAATGATAAAAAGAAACGTTACAAAAGTAAAATATTCCTAATAACTTAAATGAAAAGGTCATCTCACAATTCTATTAGTTTTACTTGAATAATTACAAAAATATAAGTATTCATACACTATATGTACATTTATTCCATTCATTTTTAATTGCATTTAACATTTCTTCTGTTAGTTCAAAAGCTTCAGTATCCCCACTCACTAATTCGCATTAGTGACAGTTTCTAACTTCAAACAACTTGTCTCTTTCATTTTGATGAAATTCAGCTTCGAAAATAATCATTCTGCGTCAGACATGCAAACGTAAATGCTCTAGACTCATCTGTAATTTGCATAATATATTTGAAGAAGTTATTTACATCATGCTGGAAACCCTCAGTTTCTTTTTTGAATGGATGCCGTGAGATTTACCGCCGTTCATCAAGTGCCTGCTATCAATTGTGTTGATACGTGGCACTTCTCCGGCTACATTATTACACAATGGCACCTCTGTTGTCAGCACTTCTCCAGGGGACTATAGTTAAAATCAAATTGGGATCCTATTCATTCACATGCAACTATTGCAAACCCTTTACGCCTATCTTTAATATTAATCATGTTCTCTCGTTTGTATTCTTCTATATCAAAAAGACAATTTTGGCTGACAGGGACATGGTATCATTTTTATTTTAGTATATTTTATTTTTAATCAATTAATGAATAAATTATAATTTATTTATTTACTTTTTTGATCCGTCAAGTGAATCCTTGACCTTATGATTCTGCTTAGATGATAAAATATACTTAAAACGCTTATGTAAACGTCCTGAATCTTTTTTGTGAAAGGTGCTAAGTGAAAATGACATTGAATGTATTTGGGAGACTGTAGTCAAGGAAAGTCATTTAATGTTGCATATATCTTATCAACAGCACCAAATCTTTCCATGAAGAAAATACTGATATAGTAGAGTTTCAGTGGTTGCCACTACTCTACAATTCGTCTCACAGCCATGTGAAGGGATAACCAACGAGTGGCACTAGGGTGTAATACCTCGTGTGACTTAACATTACAGAAGGACTAATACTCTCTAAATTTATATCTTCTTTTAGCACTGTGAGCAAAGAAATTATATATAATTCTCACAAAGTCCTTACACACTCTGGGTGTCTTAAACCGCCTCACTGGAACACATGTGTACTGTATGTGCAACACATTTAAATATACAAATACGAAGGCTTGCATAGTTTAGCCTGCTAGTTATACTAGCGAGGGACCCATAATGCCTCCGTCTGCAGTAGGATTGATAGAGGTATATAGTGGGAGTCTGAATAGATCTTTTCACTACGCGGATCCATGCTATCATATATATTACTAAACCTAGCAATGTAGTAACAATCTTACATTCTACTGTGTCAGAGAATTTTACTAGTATGGCATATGCTTTATTTAGTGCAACAATCTTGATTCATCTATTATGATGCTAAATTTGTTGCTTTGCAATTTCTGACTCAGCTTTTCTGCAACATAGCTCCCAAACACATTTGCTAAGCTAGTGCACTTAGCCAATTTATAGTGCCATTTTCGAGTCTTGAAGCATGTTTTTTGTTAAGTGTCAAGTGTCTTCACACACACTAAAATAAAGAGCGGAAATATATAAGCAGTTTTGGTTTTATGACATTAGATGCATTTTTTTATAATGAGAACTATGTAGCTAATGTAATTATAAAGCATGAACTCTCCTGTCATAGAGTTTTGACTAAATATAAGTAAAATTTCAACAGTAGATATGTTACGGTGCTTCATATTGTTATTCCTTATACGCAACACATGGTAAATAACATGTCAATATACCTGGTTGGTAAGTTGTGATTACTTATTACAAGACAAAAAGAGATGAGTTGCATCTGCAACACCATCAAGTATCCCAGCCTCATGGTCTTCAGCCCTAGATGGTTCTCGCACATGTGCGCCTTCACTTCTTATGCTTCCACGTTTGTTAACGTTTGTAATGTGTATCTGCATTATATGATGACGTTAATTCATAACAAACAACAAGGTTGTCTATACTGTTTCCTAAACAGGCAATCACTTTAGAAATCGATACCTTTCAGGCATGAAATTTCAGCACGCATGACAACAGGCGTGGCTGTGGAGAGTTTTCCGTTCTGCTAACTAGTCATTAAATAGCGAGTTAGAAAGCCCTTTATCTTAGAAATTAGGTCAAACACCTATTCATGTTTTATGTACAGTTATGATTTAAGTAACAATAAGAATAGAAATCATTTGCAGTTATGATCGAAAAAAGAAAAAACTGAATATCACCTTTTTTCTCGTAGTAACACTTTCAAATTAGTTTCCCTTTAAAAATTAGAAAACGGGATGTGATATTGGGTAATGACTTAACTAACCTTTACAAATATATGTCACTTGAATTTACAGCTATTTACTTACTTGGGACAAAATTGTCACTAATTCTAAAGTAGAAACTAGTAAAGCTTATACTTAAACAAGGTCTTATTCCAATAAAGGCTGCAGCTGAAGCGGTCGAAGGAAGGATTTCCGTAGCTTATGGCGCCTTGTCCAGTAAAAAAAGGCCAAGTCATCTTTGCTGATTATCAGCATAATAGTAATTTTATTTTGCTGTATATATCTACAAGTAATATTCTTCACACAAAAGGTGTTTTGCAATTAACGTTAGGAAAAGAAGAGGAAACAGAATTTTTCCCATTGATAACATCATATCTGTAAAAAGTTGTCTTGCTTCCCTTTAGCAGACAAATATCCATCAGTTGGCAGCCTTGCTGCCAACTGCAGTCTTCCTCCTGCTCACTACTGCAAAGTCAGCACCCTTTACAGATTTTGAGAGGTTATATATTAATCTGTCCTTGGTATTAGAAGTATTTTGAAGAAATTCCCCTGATTTCTGCTTCGGATCTCTCCCCTTCTTATTCAAGCCAATTCTAGCTCAACTTGATTGAACTCTTGGACCAATCCAACGGCTAGAACCTTGCAGAGATATTCATATTGAGATCTTCCACAAGATTCCTCATTCTCCTTCCACAGGATCAGCTCTCTTCTAGTGGATCAAAAAATCGGAATATGGTCACTTCCTGAGGCTGAGGCCATCTCCTTGTGCAAAAATGGCAAGTTGTATGGAAGTTCTGCTGCAGTCCTACTGAAGAACGACACTGGATGTCGTTCCTATTCAGCCCGAAGAGTGGAGAATCGGGCAGTGTAAGATGCTCCAGAGGAGATCTCTGCCATGGATTTAGCTAGCTCATTAGCAAATTTTTTTTTTGTCTGTGCTGATTATACCATCTGTCTTCAAAGTAGATGGGGGACAGTGATTGCTCTTTCCAGCGATCTTACGCACCTTGTCCCATTCCCATACTAAGGGGGTCCCAGAGTTAATCGAGGAGACATACTGTCTCCATGATGTCCGTCTGGCCTCCTTTAACACTCGCCTGGCCTTGGCTCGAGTCTTTTTGTAATGGATCAAGGTTACATCGCTGGGGCGTCGTTTCAACTGCCTTAATGCAGCTTTTCTTGCTCTGACAGCTTGTTGGCATTCATCAGACCACATGGTACCAGAGGTCAACGGTACTGCCTGTTACTTTTAGGGATGGATGCTTCTGCTACAAGGTGAATTCATGATGTGAAGTAATTAACATCATCTTGAATACACTGGAAATCATTCACAGATATTTACAATACTGCAGTTGATCTTAAAAGATTCCAGTCCGTATGTTCAAGTCGCCATCTCTGCACTCCATTGACTGGAATACCATTCACCACCTTCAAAGGTATTGGAAAGTGGTCGCTTCCATGCAAGTCTTCCATGACTTGCCAAGTGAAATTCATCTGTGAATCAAGTGAACCAAATGACAGCTCTATATTGGAAAATGTCCTAGTTTGAATTTGGAAATGTGTGGGAGTGTCACTGTTCAGTAAAACTGTATCTACTCTTAAGAACAAAGACTCCAAGGCCCTTCAACTGTCCAAGCAAATCTTCCAAATCATCTATGTTGAGATTATGTGGAGAAGTGATGCAAATTCTCACAGCCTTCATCTGCAATGTTATCTGCAGGTGGATGACCTGGAAGGGAATATCCTGACGTACCATTACTGCTACTCCTCCATGACGTCCATTATCAAATGTCCCATAATGGGCTTAAATTTGGAATGCTCTCAGGGAAATTGGATGATTTTCCCTAGTCATAATCTCTTGTAGGCATACGCAAACTGGGTTACATGAAGCTATCAGATGTTGCAGTTCTTCCCATTTTACATGAATTCCCTGACAGTTCCATTGGATTAGGGTATCCAGTTCTTCAAACTACCTCTGTTAGTTTGGTAGCCCCTGTAGTCAAGGTTTGCCCACACCTTTAAGCTGTCCCATTCCTGGATCTTGGGAGAATGTTTGAGGGGTTGTTTACCTGTGGAACTAGTTTCCATAGGCTTCCTTTTGACAGGTTCATGATTTCTTTGCCTTGGCAATGTACGGACCTGAGCCTTTACTTCAGGGGCATTCTACCTAGCAGTGGAGACCCCTGTGGATGTGATGGCAGCTGGAGCTGTCACCGCTGAGGCCCCTGGAGCCCTGTCTGATGGCTCCAGAGACACCACTTTGAGATGAGTCTATTGAAAAGCTTAGGATTCTTTTGCCTGGGCAAAGGACGTACAGAATGCTTCAGGGGCATTCTGCTTAGCAGCAGAGGCCCCTGTGGATGTGGTGGCAGCTGGAGCTGTACCGTTGAGTCCTCTGGACCCTGTTGGCTCCAAAGATCTTACTTTGGGAGGAGGAGTCTCCTTAATAGTCTCCTCACTTCTACTCCATTTCTGGTGGAGCAACTCACCAGAGGCAGTTTCAGCAATTTGGGACTGAGATTTAAAGAAGTGGCAGAGTGTGTTGTGTAAGAAGCCCTGGAGGGCATATTACACATATTCTTGGTTGTCCATTTTCCTTAGAATGGCAAGAGTTGGCTCCATGCCCATAACCCTGGCAGTGGAAGCACCGCATAGGGTTGGGCACATATGGCTTTACCTTGAGGTGGTACCATGCCAACTTAACAGATTCTGGAAGAACTAACGTGTTAAAAGTTAGAAGAAGAGCTGGTGTCCACTGCTCCAAACCATCAACTTTCTTCTTAAAACGTTTTACTGCCACTACATTCAAATTCTCTAGTTCCTCAAACAGTTTCTCTTCAGAATACCTCATCAGGTCTTAGGAAACGACAATTCCCATACACTGATTGAGTGTTTTGTGAGGAGAACATGAAACTTGAGCCCCAGGAATGTTGCATATCGCAAGCAGACGGTCACTCGCATCTGGTGACAAAACTTCAACTATCAGGCTACCATCTCGCTGTGGGGTGATGCAAGGATCACGTTGACATACCTCAATTATTTTCCGATGTACTTCAAAAATATCAAGATCCATGATTGATACACCATCAATGGTCTTCACTACTAGGTACTTACTATATGAAATATTCTCATATTTACCAGGTAAGATTTCCTTAGTGGATTGAGGAGGACTTTTCCCCTTCTTACCTGGTTTGGGAGCCGGAGAACCATTATGATTCCAATTCTTACCCTTTTGGAAGCTGGAAAGGTTCCAGAGTGACAACATGTGATGTTCCAGTGGGAATGGCAAGGGGATTGCGTAAGTCATCAGGTAGAGAGCTAGATTTTTGTTAATTCGTAGAAATCATATAAATTAGAACTCTTTCCTCACCCCCCACCCAACATGGAGTCCAACAAGGGGAAGCTATAGTTGGGGCTCAAAATCTCCCAACAGCCACAGGGGTAATAAGGAAATATGCGCAGCCACTATTACAGTACTGATGGCAGTCACGGAACCTATGCACTACCGACTAAACAGTGCCTGCTTGATCCAAGCCTCCAGTCTAACCAGAATAAAGAACAGCTGATAGCTGCTGTTAGCTGCAGGGCACAGCGTGTAGAATCGCTCAATCTCCAGGACTCCTGTCTCCTAGTAATACAAGATGCCACGCACGGCAAACACATGTGGGAGAGTTCTCCCTGGTCCTAGATGGAATGAACCAGGGGTGGGTGCACCATCCCCTCTCATAGACCTTGGTGCACCAGGAAGCCATTTTGTCTCATCCCTCGCTGGTGACCCCTCGGTATGGGTATCCCTGTGGCCTGGCTCACCAGATCATTGGGAACTGAAGTCCCCTCCACAGTGGCAAGGAGGCTCTGTTGTGAATCGCAATTTTTGCCGTGACCACAGCGATGAATGTCTTATACTCCCTCTCACTCTAACTCTCCCGCAGGCATGCAAAAAAGTTTGAAAAAGGTCTTGCCAGACAGCTCTAGGAGACGATTATCTCCCGAGGGTAAGGATGCCCAGTATCCGCCCTAGGCTCCGCATCTGTATAGAAAACGCGCCCAGGAAAGGAAAGGGCCCGCTACACATCCTTCCTTTTTATTCTTTGATATTATTTGTTTCTTTTTATGATTCTTAAAAGTTTTATATGTATCCTTACTCAAGCAAGAACTACAGAAATTAATGTATTATGAATGAGCGAAGAAATGAGAGTAAGGAGGAATCCACTATTTATCTTTTACTTCAGTATTTATTTAGTTCTTTCTATTTCTTTTACATATTAAATTTTTTTATTTTAAATTCTTTTAATGTACTTTTAAAGTTTAATGAGTGAACAGATTCCTATCCTTAATTACGCTCTTTTGCGCCACAAGATTACAAGGGAAGACACGAGCAGCATAGCAACAGAATGGTCTTTGGGTCCTGATTCGCAGAGGAACCCTGGAATGGGCCTTTCCTAAGACAGATAAATGGTCGTGAGTCTCGATCTTCACTGCAGTTACATGTCATCTTTGCAGCAGTCAATATGACTGGAAATCCATAAAGCAATCAAGAGCTTAAACTCATCACATCCAGTGTGAGAGGTTCAAGATTGGCTTGCACTAATGTCAGCACATAAAAAGATATTTTGGGTCCCAGCGCTTGTATCAGTGGGAATGGGCGAGCTGATCAGAAGGGCAAGGCAGCTACCGTTCTCCCACACACCGACATTAAACCCAACATCAGAAGTTGTCTTCGCGATAAATGGAGAGCAGTGGAGGCATACCTCTAGAAACATATTGCGAGAGATTAGAGATGATCTTGGCAGTTGGGTGCCCAGCATCCATCCCAACCGCCAAGTAGAAGTTGTGGTAACGAGACTCATGGGCCGATGATGGCTAAAAGTGAAGCACGCTGTGAGGGATGCTAAGAGTCATTTATGGTCGTACAGGTAATGGAAAGATGTGCAATATTCTGAGACCAAAGACGTGTGTACTTGTCTCCTCCATATAGACTGAAGATTTTCTAAAAGGAGACTAATATTTTTAATAAGATTTAGTGCATTTCTATGCAATAATTTTATACATTTAGTGCACAATATTTATGCTTTGATTTTAATATAAAATGTATGCATTTATATTTATAAGATTTTTTTATAGATTTTAAAATTTTTTAAATGTTTTAAATATTCCAATCCAACAATGTATTCGCCGCTAATGACCTGAGCTGTTGACGCGGCAGCCAATTTAAAATAATCAGTCATTCAGCCCCTAGTCACACCGTCCCCTGCAGAGGTAAAGTCCTACCC
>NC_051389.1:19378349-19388349 GCF_015228065.2 Penaeus monodon
ATAGCTCTAGGCATCCCTCTCAGTCTGCTTCACTTGTAACTATCATCGGCCCATGAGTCAAAGTTGTGTTCTCGATTCTTAACTTGTACTTCTCAGCTGGGATGGATACTGGTCACCAAACTGCCAAGATCATCTCTAATCTCTCGCAGTTGTTTCTAGATATATGCCTCTATTGCTCCCTCCATTTGACAGAAGACAAAGTCTGATACTGGGTTTCAAGTCGGTGTGTGCGGCAGTTGCCTTGGCTCCCGATTCCCACGGATAGCAACATGGGCTGGCACCCAACACAGAAGTTATCTTACGTTCTGATGTCATTGTAAGCCGATCTTGAACTTTCTTTACCACTGGATGTGAGGAGTTAAGTTTTTGATTGCTTGCAAAGCAGTGACAGTCATGACATATTACAACAGAAAGATTCATAAGCCCTCTAGACATTCTGACTGCAGCAATAATGGCATGTAAATCTGCAGTGATGATCGAGGCTCCGAAGAAAGGCTGTCAACTTGGGATGCTGACAGTATGATGTATATTATTGAAATCAAATCTCTCACTTAATATTTCCTCATTTTACGTGACCTTACACAGTTGCCGGAGCAGTCACTATCACACTGCTGGTCGTACTCAATGTAACTGGTGTTAATATTAATTTATTTCATTTTTTTAAATAAAATAGAGGGGAATATAAGAAAGTGCAAACAATGATAAAAAGAAACTTACAAAAGTAAAATATTCCTAATAACTTAAATGAAAGGTCATCTCACAATTCTATTAGTTTACTTGAATAATTACAAAAATATAAGTATTCATACACTATATGTACATTTATTCCATTTCATTTTTAATTGCATTTAACATTTCTTCTGTTAGTTCAAAAGCTTCAGTATCCCCACTCACTAATTCGCATTAGTGTCAGTTTCTAACTTCAATAAACTTGTCTCTTTCATTTTGATGAAATTCAGCTTCGAAAATAATCATTCTGCGTCAGACATGCAAACGTAAATGCTCTAGACTCATCTGTAATTTTCATAATATATTTGAAGAAGTTATTTACATCATGCTGGAAACCCTCAGTTTCTTCTTTGAATGGATGCCGTGAGATTGACCGCCGTTCATCAGTGCCTGCTATCAATTGTGTTGATACGTGGCACTTCTCCGGCTACATTATTACACAATGCACCTCTGTTGTCAGCACTTCTCCAGGGACTATAGTTAAAATCAAATTGGGATCCTATTCATTCACATGCAACTATTGCAACCCTTTACGCCTATCTTTAATATTAATCATGTTCTCTCGTTTGTATTTTTTCTATATCAAAAAGACAATTTTGGCTGACAGGGACAGGGTATCATTTTTATTTTAGTATATTTTTTTTTTAATCAATTAATGAATAAATTATAATTTTATTTATTTACTTTTTTGATCCGTCAAGTGAATCCTTGACCTTATGATTCTGCTTAGATGATAAAATTACTTAAAACGCTTATGTAAACGTCCTGAATCTTTTTTGTAAAAGGTGCTAAGTAAAAAATGGGACATTGAATGAAATTTGGGAGACTGTAGTCAAGGAAAAGTCATTTAATGTTGCATATTCTTATCAACAGCACCAATCTTTCCATGAAGAAAATACTGATATAGTAGATTTCAGGGGTTGCCACTACTCTACAATTCGTCTCACAGCCAGTGAAGGGTAAACCAACGAGTGGCACTAGGGTGTAATACCTCGTGTGACTTAACATTACAGAAGGACTAATACTCTCTAAATTTATATCTTCTTTTAGCACTGTGAGCAAAGAAATTATATATAATTCTCACAAAGTCCTTACACACTCTGGGGTGTCTTAACCGCCTCCTGGAACACATGTGTACTGTATGTGCAACACATTTAAAAAATACAAATACGAAGGCTTGCATAGTTTAGCCTGCTAGTTATACTAGCGAGGGAACCCATAATGCCTCCGTCTGCAGTAGGTTGATAGAGGTATATAGTGGGAGTCTGAATAGATCTTTTCACTACGCGGACCCATGCTATCATATATATTTACTAAACCTAGAAATGTAGAAAAATCTTACATTCTACTGTGTCAGAGAATTTTACTAGTATGGCATATGCTTTTTTTAGTGCAACAATCTTGATTCATCTATTATGATGCTAAATTTGTTGCTTTGCAATTTCTGACTCAGCTTTTCTGCAACATAGCTCCCAAACACATTTGCTAAGCTAGTGCACTTTGCCAATTTATAGTGCCATTTTCGAGTCTTGAAGCATGTTTTTGTTAAGTGTCAAATGTCTTCACACACACTAAAAAAAAAGCGGAAATATATAAGCAGTTTTGGTTTTATGACATTAGATGCATTTTTTTTATAATGGAGAACTATGTAGCTAATGTAATTATAAAGCATGAACTCTCCTGTCATAGAGTTTTGACTAAATATAAGTAAATATTCACAGTAGATATTTTTACGGTGCTCCATTTTGGGTATATTTCCTTTATACGCAACACATGGTAAATAACATGTCAATATACCTGGTTGGTAAGTTGTGATTACTTATTAAAAGACAAAAAGAGATGAGTTGCATCTGCAACACCATCAAGTACCCCACCCTCATGGTTCTTCAGCCCTAGATGGTTCTCGCACATGTGCGCCTTCATTCTTAGGCTTCCACGTTTGTTAACGTTTGTAATGTGTATCTGCATTATATGATGACGTTAATTCATAAAAACAACAAGGTTGTCTATACTTTTTCCTAAACAGGCAATCACTTTAGAAAATCGATACCTTTTTAGGCATGAAATTTCAGCACGCATGACAACAGGCTGGGTGTGGAGAGTTTTCCGTTCTGCTAACTAGTCATTAAATAGCGAGTTAGAAAGCCCCTTTTTCTTTTGAAATTAGGTCAAACACCTATTTCATGTTTTATGTAAGTTATGATTTAAGTAACAAAAAAGAATAGAAATCATTGCAGTTATGATCGAAAAAGAACAACTGAAATCACCTTTTTTCTCGTAGTTACACTTTTTAAATTAGTTTCCCTTTAAAAATTAAAACGGGATGTGATATTGGGTAATGACTTTAAATAACCTTTACAAATATATGTCACTTGAATTTACAGCTATTACTTTCTTGGGGACAAAATTTCACTAATACTAAAGTAGAACTAGTAAAGCTTATACTTAAACAAGGTCTTATTCCAAAAGGGCTGCAGCTGAAGCGGGCGAAGGAAGGATTTCCCTTGCTTATGGCGCCTTGTCCAGTAAAAAAAGGCCATGTCATCTTTTCTGATTATCAGCATAATAGTTTAAATTTTTTTTAGCTGTATATATCTACAAGTTAATATTCTTCACACAAAAGGTGTTTGCAATAACGTTAGGAAAAAAAGAGGAAAAAGAATTTTTCCCTTGATAACATCATATCTGTATAAAGTTGTCTTGCTTCCCTTTAGCAACAAATATCCATCAGTTGGCAGCCTTGCTGAAAAACGCAGTCTTCCCCCTGCTCACTACGCAAAGTCAGCCCCCTTTACAGTTTTTGAGAGGTTTATATATTTATCTGATTTTGGTACTTAGAAATTTTAAAAAAAATTCCCCGATTTCTGCTTGGATCTCTCCCCCTTCCTTTTTTAAAGCCAAATTCTAGCCAACTTGATTGAACTTTTGGGACCAATCCAAGGCTAAACCTTGCGAGATATTCATATTGAGATTTCCAAAAGATTCCTCTTCCCTTTCCACAGGATCAGCTCTCTTCTAGGGGATAAAAAAAGGGAATATGGCCCCTTCCGAGGCGACCCCATCCCCTTTGTGAAAAAAAGGAAAGTTGTATGGAAGTTCTGCTGCAGTCCTACTAAAGAAGACCGGGATGTTTTCCATTCACCCAAGAGGGAGAATCGGGCATTTTAAGAGCCCCAGAGGAGATTCTGCCGGATTAGCACCTAATTAGCAAATTTTTTTTTTGTCTGTGCTGTTTTAAAACCATCGTCTTCAAAGTAGATGGTGACAGTGATGTGCTTTTTTCCAGCGATCTTACGCCCCTTGTCCCTTTCCCCATACTAAGGGGCCCAGAGTTAATCAGGAGAATACTGCTCCATGATGTCCGTCTGGCCTCCTTTAACACCCCCGGGCCCTTGGTCGAGTCTTTTTGTAATGGATAAAGGGTTTACATCGGGGGGCTCGTTTCAACTGTTTATGCAGCTTTTTTCTCTGACAGTTGTTGGCATTAAAACCCACATGGTCCCAGAGGTCAAGGGACTCCCTGTTACTTTGGGGATGGATGTTTCTGCACGGGAATTTATGATGTGAAAGTGATTACATCTTTTTAATACCGGAAACTTCACATTTTTCAATACGCATTGATCTAAAAGATTCCATTTTGCATGTTCAAGTCCCCCCTCTGCACTCCTTTGCTGGAATCCTTCCCCACCTCAAAGGTTTGGGAAAGTGGGCTTCCATGCAAGTCTTCCAGATTTGAAAGTGAAAGTCATCTTTGAATCAAGGAAACCCAAAGGACGCTCTAAGGGGAAAATGTCCTAGTTTTGAAATTTGGAAAAGGGGTGTGGGAGTTCACTTTTCAGTAAAACGATCTACTTAAAAAAAAAGACTAAAAGGCCCCCAATTTCCCAAGAAAATCTTCCAAATATCTTTTTTAGTTTATGGGAGGAAGGGTAGAGGTTCAACAGGGAAGATGTGCAACCCTATTCTACAGCCTTCATCTGCAATGTTACGCAGGGGGGATGACCTGGAAGGGAATATCCTGACGTACCATTACTGCTATCCCCCATGAGTCCTTTACAAATGCCCAAAAAGGGGTTAAATTTTGGAATGCTCTCGGGAAAAATTGGATGATTTTTTTTCCCAGACTAATCTTTTGAGGCATACGCAAAAAGGGTTACATGAAGAAAAGATGTTGCAGTTTTTACATTTTACATGAATTCCGACGTTTTATGGGGTTAGGGTATCAGTTTTAAACTACCTTGTTTTGTTTGGTAGTCCTTAGTCAAGGTTGCCCCCACTTTAAACTGTCCCATTCCCGGTCTTTGGGAAATGTTTTGAGGTTTTTTACCTGTGGAAAAATAGTTTTCCATAGGCTTCCCTTTTTACAGGGTTTAGATTTCTTTGCCCTTTGGGAAGTCGGGCCTGAGCCTTTTCTCGGGTTTTACCTAAACAGTGGAACCCCCTGGGAGTGATGGGAGCTGGAGCTGTCACCGTGAGGCCCCTGGGAGCCCCGCTGAGGCTCCAGAGACACCCCCTTTGGGATGATTTTATTGAAAAAACTTAGGATTCTTTTTCCGGGCAAAGGAAAGTAAGAAAGCTTCAGGGCTTTTGCTTAGCGCAGAGGCCCCTGTGGAGTGGTGGCAGCTAAGGTTACCGTTGAGTCCCCCTTTGGGCCCTTGGGTCCAAAAAACCTTACTTTTTGGGGGGAGGGTCTCCTTTAAAAGTCTCCTCACTTCTACTCCCTTTTTGGTGGAGCAACTCACCCGGGCATTTCAGCAATTTTGGGGGCTGAGATTTAAGAAGGGGCAGAGTTTTGTTTGTGTAAGAAGCCCTGGAGGGCATAACACATTTTTTGGGTTGTCCTTTTTCCCTTAAAATGGAAAAGAGTTGGCCCCATCCCCATAACCCTGGGGGAAAAGCACCCATGGGTTGGGCACATAGGTTTTACCTTGAGGTGGTACCATGCCAACTTAACAGTTTCGGAAAAAACTAAGTTTTTTAAAAGTTAGAAGAAGAGGGTGTCCCTGCCCAAACCATCAACTTTCTTTTTAAAAAGTTTTACCCCACTACTTTTCAAATTCTCTTTTCCCTAAAAACAGTTTCTCTTCAGAATACCTCATGGGGTCTGGGAAAAACGACAATTCCCATACACTGATTGAGTTTTTTGTGGGGAGCCATAAAATTGACCCCCCGGGAATTTTTCATATCGCAAGCAGACGGTCCCCGCATTGTGAAAAAATTAAAATATCAGCTACATTCGCTGTGGGGATGCAAGGATCACGTTGGACATCCCTCAATTTTTTTCCGAGTACTTAAAAAATATCAAGATCCATGTTTGATACACCATCAATGGTTTCATACAGGTATTTACTAAGGGAAAATTCTATTTTTCCCAGGAAAGTTTTCCTTTAGTGGATTGAGGGGACTTTTTCCCCTTCTTCCCGGGTTTTGGGGAGCCCGGGAACCATTACGATTCCCTTTTTCCCCTTTGGAAGGGGGAAATTTTCCAGAGTGACAACATGTGATGTTCAGTGGAATGGCAAGGGGTTGCGTTAACATCAGGTAAGAGCTAGATTTTTTTTTAATTCTAGAAATCATATAAATTAGAACCTTTCCCCCCCCCCACCCAACAGGGAGCCCAACAAGGGGAAGCATATTGGGGGTAAAAATCTCCCAACAGCCACGGGGGTAAAAAAGGAAATATGCCACCCACTTTTACAGTATGAGGGCATACGGAACCTTATGCACTACCGACAAAAACAGTGCCGCTTGATCCAAGCCTCCCGTCTAACCGAAAAAGAACAGCTGCTAGTGCGTTAGCTGCAGGGGGAAGCGGTAGAATGCTCAATCTCCAGGACTCCTGTCTCCCAGTAATCAAAGCCACGCACGGCAAACACAGTGGGAGGGTTTTTCCCCGGGCCTAGATGGAAAAGAACCAGGGGTGGTGCACCATCCCCTCTCATAGACCTTGTTGCACAAAGCCTTTTGCTCATCCCTCGCTGGGAAACCCCCCGGGTATGGGTATCCCCGTGGCCGGTCACCAGATCATTGGAAAATGAATCCCCCCAGTGGCAAGGAGGCTTTTTTAAACGCAAATTTTTTCCGTGACCACAGGATGAAAGTTTTCTCCCTCTCACTCTAACTTCCCCCGGGATGCAAAAAAATTTGAAAAAGGGTTTGCCAGAAGCCTAGGGACGTTTATCTCCCCAGGGTAAGGAGCCCAGTATCCGCCCAGGTCCGCATTTATAAAAAACGCGCCCCGGAAAGGAAAAAGGCGCACACATCCTTTTTTTTGTTTGATATTTTTTGTTTTTTTTTTTTATGTTCTTAAAATTTTTTTATGTACCTTACTCAAGCAAAAAATACAGAAATAATGTTTTTATGAATGAGCGAAAAAAATGAGAGGAAAAAGGGGGAATTTCCCTATTTTTTCTTTTACTTCAGTATTTATTTTTGTTCTTTTTATTTTTTTTTACATATTAAAATTTTTTTTATTTTAAATTTTTTTAAGTACTTTTAAAATTTAATGAGGAACAGATTCCTATTTAATTTCGCTCTTTTGCGCCCCAAAATTTCAGGGAAAAACCCGAGCAGCATAGCAACAGAAAGGGCTTTGGGTCCATTTGCAGAGGAACCCTGGAATGGGGGCCTTTCCCCAAGACAGATAAAAGGTCGTGAGTCTCGACTCATGCAGTACAGTCATCTTTGCAGCAGTCATATGACTGAAATCCATAAAGCAATCAAGTTTAAACTCATCACACCCAGTGTGAGAGGTTCAAGATTGGCTTGCACTAATGTCCAGCACATAAAAAGATATTTTGGGTCCCAGCGCTTGTATAGTGGGAATGGCGAGCTGATCAGAAGGGCAAGGCAGCTACCGTTCTCCCACACACCGACATTAAACCCAACATCAGAAGTTGTCTTCGCGATAAATGGGAGAGCAGTGGAGGCATACCTCTAGAAACATATTGCGAGAGATTAGAGTTGATCTTGGCAGTTGGGGTGCCCAGCATCCATCCCCAACGCCAAGTAAAGTTGTGGTAACGAGACTCATGGGGCCCATGATGGCTAAAAGTGAAGCCAGCTGTGAGGGATGCTAAGAGTCATTTAGGTCGTACAGGTAATGGAAAGATGTGCAAAATTCTGAGACCAAAGACGTGTGTACTTGTCTCCCCATATAGACTGAAGATTTCTAAAAAGGGGACTAATATTTTTAATAAGATTTAGTGCATTTCTATGCAATAAATTTTATACATTTAGTGCATAATATTTATGCTTTGATTTTAATATAAAATGTATGCATTTATATTTAAGATTTTTTTATGATTTTAAAATTTTAATGTTTTAAAAAATTCCAATCCAAAAAATGATTCGCCGCTAATGACCTGAGCTGTTGACGCGGCAGCCAATTTAAAATAATCAGTCATTCAGCCCCTAGTCACACCGTCCCCTGCAGAGGTAAAGTCCTAACCCACGTCCGAAACACGAGGTCCAGATCACCAGTAGGTACACAGTTATCCTAATACCGAAAAAATATTAGATAGAAATGGATGGCTAAAAACCCCACGACTTTAATTGCAAGAAATTGATGCGCTAGCATCAGCATGTAATGTGCAAACAACCAGGATATCACGCAAGGAGTCAACACTTTCTTTAATCTAATCAACAAGGAAACCATGGAATTACAAGGTCCTGAAACACTTCAGATTTTCATGTTAATCAAGTTAATCTATACATTACATTACATATTACGGGTTGAAATATATATATATATATAATGTGTGTGTGTGCGTGTGCGTGTGCGTGTGCGTTGTGCGTGTGCGTGTGCGTGTGCGGTTTTGTGCGTGGTGTGACGCATTTAATGTGGTTTAGGAGGAAAAAATATCACAAAAAAAAATTTTAAATGATCTCTTATGGTGTGATCATGGGTCGCCTTTTTTGTTTCTATAATTTAACATAAAAACAAAAATTTTTATTTAAAGAAATAGCTCGATTATCGACGCTCTTGGCTCGAGGGCACTAGAAACGGAAGGGATTCGACGGTGATTTAAAGTATGATTCATACACACCAACGTGTTGCCAGAGAACAAACGGATCGCGTATGTATTGAGAAAACTCCAAAGCGTTTGGATTTTCCTTGCAGTACTAAAAAGGCCTTTAGTGAGAGGGAGTGTAATGGAGAGAATGGCGGGAGGGGTGAAGCAAAATAAAAAAACGAGGTATGAAGCAGAACTACGAATAAGAGCACTTGCATGTGCTATACAATTTCTCTTCCACGGTACAGGCCTGAAATAAATATCACAAAGAATAACTTAAAAAGTAAGCCCTCTACCTATGATCATCAAATTCCCACCCAATGGACCGCCGGAAATTTCGCTCCTTCTATCCCATTGCTAGCGACTTGTTTTCTTTCTTTTTTAAGATCTTGCACAGGGGATCAAACAATACATTTTCAGACGGAGAAGTCCGAGTACCAAGGAGCATGCATTCATAATGTCGTCACGGAGGAAGAAAAGTCCGATTCAGTCTTATAATTCCATTACATATATTATGCCAGGGCAGAAAGCTTTTGTCTCTCTTCTTTGTGGTCTTTTTGCATTTTCTATAAGACATTTTTCTAGACATTTTAAGGGACTTCTGGACAGTTTAAGGGACACAATGTGTGTGTGCGTGCGCGCGTGCGCGTCGTGCGTGTGGTTGTTGTTTAATTCTTTTGATTATTCAAAAAATGTCGGGATAAAACTAACAATAAATGTAGTAACCATAGTTTTGCTCGCATAAATATAGAGATGCTCGGCTTTATTAAATATATCGTTTACTGTCTTTCCACAGATTGTTACACTTGCCCCTGTGCCATTTCCCTTTAAATAATTAGTTTATAGTTTCCTATCTTCGCAATTGTAATCGTTTTGTCTGGACATGGGGACAATACCCCGCGTATTGTCTGACATGATCACATTCATTGGTCAGTTTAAGTATCAGTATGTAGTCGATTATGGTCATTATTCTGTGATATGACCCAACATTGACAGTATATGAAAAAATTTATAAACCCAGAAAAAAATTGCTATTCAAGGCATGGAAAATCCTACTCGTCATGCTGAACTGATTTAGGGTAAAAACTTCCATAGGGGACTCAAATAAAGTAAATTTGGTTTCTTATGTTGAGCAAGACATGTGGACGGTATCTATGTCATAGATATAGCAAGACAAATAATACTTCCATAATCATAATTGCTTGAATAATTTGCATTAAGCTCGAGTCGCCGTGGAGATACATATATACACCAAA
>NC_051389.1:19390849-19392628 GCF_015228065.2 Penaeus monodon
TATTATTATTATTATTATTATTATTATTATTATTATTATAATTATTATTATTATTATTATTAATATCATTATTAATAGTAATTAATGATGATAAAGTATATATTATTATAATTATCATCATTTGTATTATTATTATTGTTATTATTATCATTATTATTATTATTATTATTATTATTATTATTATTATTATTATTATTATTGATGTTGTTGTTGTTGTTGTTGTTACTGTTGTTGTTGTTACTATTATTATCGTTACTATCATTATTATTGGTGTTACTATTATTATCGTTACTATCATTATTATTGGTGTTCTTATTATTATCAATTCTATCGTTATCATTCATATTTTTATTATTGTTGTTATCATAATTACTATTATTGTTATCATTATACTACTATTATTATTATTATTATTATCATTATTATTACTATTAGTAGTAGTAGTAGTAGTAGTATCATTATTATTATCATTACTAGTAGTAGGAGTAGTAGTGGTAGTAATATCATTATTATCATTATTATCATTTTGTTTTCAAACAATTATTAACAATCGATTATATAAACATTCTGACCAGGGACTTTATTCGTCGCGAAAATGTGAGGAAAAAGATGTTGATGTAATCATGTAAGCTACTGCGTTTCATTTGTCTCTTTTCGATATCACTTTGCCGTTTACGCATGCATAAAACAGTAAGAAAGAAGCATATATGATTGGATTGAAATGAAAGAAAATTGAGAGTTTTATATGTTAAAGTGTGTATAATCTTGCTTTCTCATGCTATGAAGATATATGTAATGCATAGTCACATCAATAACTTATTATACTATAACGAAATTTAGTGTTACAGAGTCATAACATCAATAGGGATTAATACGTCAACATTTCTAAGACGACACCAGGCGGTGCGTCTATTAAGTTCAGTAATGTCTTATAGCACTCGTGATTCTTACCTTCCATCTTTTCTTCGCCCTCTAAAAATCAATACTGTACATCTCCACATTATCAAACCAGTTAAATGTACTCATTATTACGCTAGAAATTAAAAATTGCTTTTGTACCTCGTCATGTAACTGCTTACGAAGGGACTTGTTGCTCCCGTGCTTCAGATCTAAATCCGGGGCTCCGACTCGACTTTGGAAGGGCGTATAAGCACAGGGAATTTGCAGGCTGCTTTAAATAATCTCTGGAGAATGTGAGAGTGGACATAGAGAGGGAGGGAAGAACGATGAAGAGAGGAAAAGGGAGAGAAAGACGGCGGGGAGAGGGAGAGAAAGAAAGAGAGAAACAATAGATATCGAGAATGAGAGAAAAAAGATAACGGGTGGAGAAGAGAGAGAGGGCATGGAAAGAGACAGACAGACAGACAAATAGACAGACAGACAAACAGACAGGCAGACAGACAAACAAAAGGAAGACGGACAGAGAGATAATGAAGAAAACGAGACGAAACAAGAAGAGAAGACAGATATGAAACGAACAGAGGCAGAGAGAGCGCGAAAAAAAAGAAAATAAAAAAAACGAAAAAGCAACACTCAGCCTATGGGACACACGACCCCTTGGGAACCGCCACGTGCTCTCTCCACCGAAAATTCCACGAGCAGTTTGCGACGTTCAGCCGTACGAAAGTTTAGATGCGTTCAGGGGGACTTTTTGTCGCAGAGTTTTATTGCTTCATCATTACTTCAAAGGTGATGGCGGGGCGCGTTTTGTCTGCTGCCTCGGGTCCTGGTGTGAAACCCATCTGCTTCCGGAAATTTTCCCGGGGGTTTTTTTTAAAA
>NC_051389.1:19402728-19415228 GCF_015228065.2 Penaeus monodon
TAATATAATAATAATAATAATAATAATAATAATAATAATAATAATAATATAATAATAATAATAATAATAATAATAATAATAATAATAATAATAACAATAATAATAATAATAATAATAATAACAATAATGATAATAATATCATCATCATCATCATCATCATCATCATCATCATCATCATCATCATTATCATTATTATTTCTATTATTATTATTATTATTATTATTATTATTATTATTATTATTATTATTATTATTATTATTATTATTATTATTATTATTATTATTATTATTATTATTATTATTATTGTTCCTGTTATTATTCCTATTCCTATTCCTATTACTATTACTGTTAATATTAAGATTAATATTATATTACTATTGTTCATTATTATTATTATTATTATCATTATCATTATTATTATTATTATTATTATTATTATTATTATTATTATTTTATTATCATTATCATTATCATTATCATTATCATTATCATTATCATTATCATTATCATTATTATTATTATTATTATTATTATTATTATTATTATTTATTATTCATTATCATTTCTATCATTATCATTATCATTATCATTTATCATTATCATTATATATTATATTATTCATTATCATTACTTATTTATCATATCATTTCATTCATTATCTATAACAATCATAATAGTAATAGTAATAATACAACAAACATACAACATACAACATACAACAATAATAATATATTAATTAATATAATATATACAATAATAATATATAATAATAATATAATAATAATATAATAATAATAATAATAAGAGTAATAATAGTAATAGTAATAACAATAATAATAATAATAATAATAATAATAATAATAATAATAATAATGATAATAATAATGATAATAATAATAATATTATTATTATTATTATTATTATTATTATTATTATTATTATTATTATTATTATTACTATTATCATAGTAATAATAATAATAATATAATAATAATAATAATAATAATAATAATAATAATAATAATAATAATGATAATAATAATAATAATAATAATAATAGTAATAATAATAATGATAATAATAATAGTAATGATAATAATGATAGTAATAATGATGATAATAATAATAATAATAATATTATTATTTTATTATTATTATTATTATTATTATTATTATTATTATTATTATTATTATTATTATTATTATTATTATTATTATTAAGAAGAAGAACAATAATTATGATAATACCATTAATATGGTAATGATAATAATATTAATAGTAACAATGGTAATGATAGCAATAATGACAATGAAAATAGCAATAGCAAGAACAAAGATAATAGAAAAATAATAATGATGATAACAACAATAATGATAATAGTATTAATAATAACAATAAGATAATAATAGAATAATAAAACAATAATAACACACACACACACACACACACACACACACACACACACACACACACACACACACACACACACACACAAGCATACACGCACGCACACGCACACGCAAGCGCACGCACACGCAAGCGCACGCACACGCACACGCAAGAGCACGCACACGTAAGAGCACGCTCACGCAAGAGCACGCACACGCAAGAGCACGCACACGCAAGAGCACGCACACGCAAGAGCACACACACGCACACACGCATGCGCACGCACACGCACACACACATGCACACGCACACAGACCTAGAATGCATAGGAAATCGTTAAAATCAAAGTCTTCGCTGAACGTCACGAGAGACACCAAAAGTTGGAAACCGAGGCTCGGCGGGTGATAAGCATATTAGATATTCGAGATAGAAGGAGCACGGCCACAGAGGCTCGTCCCGACGCCCGTAAACTTACAGTTATTGGTCTCTCATGGAAAGGATTCTGCAGAGGTTCCCGGATCAAACGGCAAACCAGCGCTGTCGAACCACTGCAAATGTCGAAGATGGTTTCAGCTTGAATGGACGCACAAATTTGATTATGTCATTTATAGAAGAATTATCATATTTGGTTTATATATGTATCTCCACGGCGACTCGAGCTTAATGCAAATTATTCAAACATTATGATTATGGAAGTATTATTTTGTCTTGCTATATCTATGACATAGATACCGTCCACATGTCTTGCTCAACATAAGCAACCAATTTACTTTATTTGAGTCTCCTATGGAAGTGTTACCCTAAATCAGTTCAGCATGACGAGTATGGATTTTCCATGCCTTGAATAGGCAATTTTTTTCTGGATTTATAAATGTTTTCATATACTGTTAGACTTATGTCAATGTTAGTCATATCACAGACATAATAACCATAATCGACTACATACTGATACTTAAACTGACCAATGAATGTGATCATGTCAGACAATACGCGGGGTATTGTCACCATGTCCAGACAAAAAGATTTACAATTGCGAAGATAGGAAACTATAAACTAATTATTTCAAGGGAAATGGCACAGAGGCAAGTGTAACAATCTGTGAGAAATACAGTAAACGATATATGTAATAAAGCCGAGCATCTCTATTATTTTATGCGAGCAAAACTATGGTTACTACAGTTATTGTTAGATTATCCCGACATTTTTTGAATAATCAAAAGAATTAAACAAACAAACACACACGCACGCGCACGCGCGCACGCACACACACACATTTGTGTCCCTTAAACTGTCCAGAAGTCCCTTAAAATGTCTAGAAAATGTCTTATAGAAAATGCAAAACGAGCACAAAGAAGAGAGACAAGAAGCTTTTCTGTCCTGGCATAATATTTGTAATGGAATTATAAGACTGAATCGGACTTTCTTCCCCCGTGACGACATTATGAATGCATGCTCCTTGGTACTCGGGACTTCTCCGTCTGAAAATGTATTGTTTTGATCCCCTGTGCAAGATCTTAAAAAAGAAAGAAAAACAAATCGCTAGCAATGGGATAGAAGGAGCGATTCCTGGCGGTCCATTGGGGTGAGGAATTTGATTGATCATAGGTAGAGGGCTTACTTTTTAAGTTATTCTTTGTGATATTTATTTTCAGGCCTGTACCGTGGAAGAGGAAATTGGTATAGCACATGCAAGTGCTCTTATTCGTAGTTCTGCTTCATACATCGTTTCTTTTTTATATGCTTCACCCCCTCCCGCCATTCTCTCCATTACACTCCCTCTCACTAAAGGCCTTTTTAGTACTGCAAGGAAAATCCAAACGCTTTGGAGTTTTCTCAATACATACGCGATCCGTTTGTTCTCTGGCAACACGTTGGTGTGTATGAAGTCATACTTTCAATCACCGTCGAATCCCTTCCGTTTCTAGTGCCCTCGAGCCAAGAGCGTCGATAATCGAGCTATTTCTTTAAATACAAATGTTTGTGTTATGTTAAATTATAGAAACAATAAAGGCGATCCATGATCACACCATAAGAGATCATTTTATAATTTTTTTGTGATACTTTTCCTCCTAAACCACATTAAATGCGTCACACACACACACGCACACGCACACGCACACGCACACGCAAAACAACGCACAGCAGCACACGCCACACACACATATATATATAATATATATATAATATATTTCAATCACGTAATATGTAATGTAATATATAGATTAACTTGATTAACATGAAAATCTGAAGTGTTTCAGGACCTTGTACATTCCATGGTTTCCTTGTGATTAGATTAAAGAAAGTGTTTGACTCCTTGCGTGATATCCTGGTTGTTTTGCACATTACATGCTGATGCCAGCGCATCTAATTGCTTGCAATTAAAGTCGTGGTTTGTAGCCATCCATTTCTATCTAATATTTTTTTCGGTATTAGGATAACTGTGTACCTACTGGTGATCTGGACCCTCGTGTTCGGACGTGGGTAGGACTTTACCTCTGCAGGGGACGGTGTGACTAGGGGCTGAATGACTGATTATTTTAAATTGGCTGCCGCGTCAACAGCTCAGGTCATTAGCGGCGAATACATTGTTGGATTGGAATATTTAAACATTTAAAAAATTTAAAATCTATAAAAAAATCTTATAAATATAAATGCATACATTTTATATTAAAATCAAAGCATAAATATTGTGCACTAAATGTATAAAATTATTGCATAGAAATGCACTAAATCTTATTAAAAATATTAGTCTCCTTTTAGAAAATCTTCAGTCTATATGGAGGAGACAAGTACACACGTCTTTGGTCTCAGAATATTGCACATCTTTCCATTACCTGTACGACCATAAATGACTCTTAGCATCCCTCACAGCGTGCTTCACTTTTAGCCATCATCGGCCCATGAGTCTCGTTACCACAACTTCTACTTGGCGGTTGGGATGGATGCTGGGCACCCAACTGCCAAGATCATCTCTAATCTCTCGCAATATGTTTCTAGAGGTATGCCTCCACTGCTCTCCATTTATCGCGAAGACAACTTCTGATGTTGGGTTTAATGTCGGTGTGTGGGAGAACGGTAGCTGCCTTGCCCTTCTGATCAGCTCGCCCATTCCCACTGATACAAGCGCTGGGACCCAAAATATCTTTTTATGTGCTGACATTAGTGCAAGCCAATCTTGAACCTCTCACACTGGATGTGATGAGTTTAAGCTCTTGATTGCTTTATGGATTTCCAGTCATATTGACTGCTGCAAAGATGACATGTAACTGCAGTGAAGATCGAGACTCACGACCATTTATCTGTCTTAGGAAAGGCCCATTCCAGGGTTCCTCTGCGAATCAGGACCCAAAGACCATTCTGTTGCTATGCTGCTCATGTCTTCCCTTGTAATCTTGTGGCGCAAAAGAGCGTAATTAAGGATAGGAATCTGTTCACTCATTAAACTTTAAAAGTACATTAAAAGAATTTAAAATAACAAAATTAATATGTAAAAGAAATAGAAAGAACTAAAATAAATACTGAAGTAAAAAGATAAAATAGTGGATTCCTCCTTACTCTCATTTCTTCGCTCATTCATAATACATTATTTCTGTAGTTCTTGCTTGAGTAAGGATACATATAAAACTTTTAAGAATCATAAAAAAGAAACAAATAATATCAAAGAATAAAAAGGAAGGATGTGTAGCGCCGTTTCCTTTCCTGGGCGCGTTTTCTATACAGATGCGGAGCCTAGGGGCGGATACAGGGCATCCTCACCCTCGGGAGATAAATCGTCTCCTAGAGCTGTCTGGCAAGACCTTTTTCAAACTTTTTTGTATGCCTGCGGGAGAGTTAGAGTGAGAGGGAGTATAAGACATTCATCGCTGTGGTCACGGCAAAAATTGCGATTCACAACAGAGCCTCCTTGCCACTGTGGAGGGGACTTCAGTTCCCAATGATCTGGTGAGCCGGGCCACAGGGATACCCATACCCGAGGGGTCACCAGCGAGGGATGAGACAAAATGGCTTCCTGGTGCACCAAGGTCTATGAGAGGGGATGGTGCACCCACCCCTGGTTCATTCCATCTAGGACCAGGGAGAACTCTCCCACATGTGTTTGCCGTGCGTGGCATCTTGTATTACTAGGAGACAGGAGTCCTGGAGATTGAGCGATTCTACACGCTGTGCCCTGCAGCTAACAGCAGCTAGCAGCTGTTCTTTATTCTGGTTAGACTGGAGGCTTGGATCAAGCAGGCACTGTTTAGTCGGTAGTGCATAAGGTTCCGTGACTGCCATCAGTACTGTAATAGTGGCTGCGCATATTTCCTTATTACCCCTGTGGCTGTTGGGAGATTTTGAGCCCCAACTATAGCTTCCCCTTGTTGGACTCCATGTTGGGTGGGGGGTGAGGAAAGAGTTCTAATTTATATGATTTTCTACGAATTAACAAAAATCTAGCTCTCTACCTGATGACTTACGCAATCCCCTTGCCATTCCCACTGGAACATCACATGTTGTCACTCTGGAACCTTTCCAGCTTCCAAAGGGCAAGAATGGGAATCGTAATGGTTCCCGGGCTCCCAAACCAGGTAAGAAGGGGAAAAGTCCTCCTCAATCCACTAAGGAAATCTTACCTGGTAAATATGAGAATATTTCATATAGTAAGTACCTAGTAGTGAAGACCATTGATGGTGTATCAATCATGGATCTTGATATTTTTGAAGTACATCGGAAAATAATTGAGGTATGTCAACGTGATCCTTGCATCACCCCACAGCGAGATGGTAGCCTGATAGTTGAAGTTTTGTCACCAGATGCGAGTGACCGTCTGCTTGCGATATGCAACATTCCTGGGGCTCAAGTTTCATGTTCTCCTCACAAAACACTCAATCAGTGTATGGGAATTGTCGTTTCCTAAGACCTGATGAGGTATTCTGAAGAGAAACTGTTTGAGGAACTAGAGAATTTGAATGTAGTGGCAGTAAAACGTTTTAAGAAGAAAGTTGATGGTTTGGAGCAGTGGACACCAGCTCTTCTTCTAACTTTTAACACGTTAGTTCTTCCAGAATCTGTTAAGTTGGCATGGTACCACCTCAAGGTAAAGCCATATGTGCCCAACCCTATGCGGTGCTTCCACTGCCAGGGTTATGGGCATGGAGCCAACTCTTGCCATTCTAAGGAAAATGGACAACCAAGAATATGTGTAATATGCCCTCCAGGGCTTCTTACACAACACACTCTGCCACTTCTTTAAATCTCAGTCCCAAATTGCTGAAACTGCCTCTGGTGAGTTGCTCCACCAGAAATGGAGTAGAAGTGAGGAGACTATTAAGGAGACTCCTCCTCCCAAAGTAAGATCTTTGGAGCCAACAGGGTCCAGAGGCCTCAACGGTAACAGCTCCAGCTGCCACCACATCCACAGGGGCCTCTGCTGCTAAGCAGAATGCCCCTGAAGCATTCTGTACGTCCTTTGCCCAGGCAAAAGAATCCTAAGCTTTTCAATAGACTCATCTCAAAGTGGTGTCTCTGGAGCCATCAGACAGGGCTCCAGGGGCCTCAGCGGTGACAGCTCCAGCTGCCATCACATCCACAGGGGTCTCCACTGCTAGGTAGAATGCCCCTGAAGTAAAGGCTCAGGTCCGTACATTGCCAAGGCAAAGAAATCCTGAACCTGTCAAAAGGAAGCCTATGGAAACTAGTTCCACAGGTAAACAACCCCTCAAAAGATTCTCCCAAGATCCAGGAATGGGACAGCTTAAAGGTGTGGGGCAAACCTTGACTACAGGAGCTACCAAACTAACAGAGGTAGTTTGAAGAACTGGATACCCTAATCCAATGGAACTGTCAGGGAATTCATGTAAAATGTGAAGAACTGCAACATCTGATAGCTTCATGTAACCCAGTTTGCGTATGCCTACAAGAGATTATGTCTAGGGAAAATCATCCAATTTCCCTGAGAGCATTCCAAATTCAAGCCCATTATGGGACATTTGATAATGGACGTCATGGAGGAGTAGCAGTAATGGTACGTCAGGATATTCCCTTCCAGGTCATCCACCTGCAGATAACATTGCAGATGAAGGCTGTGAGAATAGGCTTGACACGATCTTACTCTGTTGCATCCATCTACCTTCCTCCACATAATCTCAACATAGATGATTTGGAAGATTTGCTTGGACAGTTGAAGGGCCTTGGAGTCTTTGTTCTTAAGAGTAGATACAGTTTTACTGAACAGTGACACTCCCACACATTTCCAATTCAAACTAGGACATTTTCCAATATAGAGCTGTCATTTGGTTCACTTGATTCACAGATGACTTTCACTTGGCAAGTCATGGAAGACTTGCATGGAAGCGACCACTTTCCAATACCTTTGAAGGTGGTGAATGGTATTCCAGTCAATGGAGTGCAGAGATGGCGACTTGAACATGCGAACTGGAATCTTTTAAGATCAACTGCAGTATTGTAAATATCTGTGAATGATTTCCAGTGTATTCAAAATGATGTTAATCACTTCACATCATAAATTCACCTTGTAGCAGAAGCATCCATCCCTAAAAGTAACAGGCAGTACCGTTGACCTCTGGTACCATGTGGTCTGATGAATGCCAACAAGCTGTCAGAGCAAGAAAAGCTGCATTAAGGCAGTTGAAACGACGCCCCAGCGATGTAACCTTGATCCATTACAAAAAGACTCGAGCCAAGGCCAGGCGAGTGTTAAAGGAGGCCAGACGGACATCATGGAGACAGTATGTCTCCTCGATTAACTCTGGGACCCCCTTAGTATGGGAATGGGACAAGGTGCGTAAGATCGCTGGAAAGAGCACATCACTGTCACCATCTACTTTGAAGACAGATGGTATAATCAGCACAGACAAAAAAAAAATTTGCTAATTAGGTAGCTAAATCCATGGCAGAGATCTCCTCTGGAGCATCTTACACTGCCCGATTCTCCACTCTTCGGGCTGAATAGGAACTACATCCAGTGTCGTTCTTCAGTAGGACTGCAGCAGAACTTCCATACAACTTGCCATTTTTGCACAAGGAGATGGCCTCAGCCTCAGGAAGTGACCATATTCCGATTTTTTGATCCGCTAGAAGAGAGCTGATCCTGTGGAAGGAGAATGAGGAATCTTGTGGAAGATCTCAATATGAATATCTCTGCAAGGTTCTAGCCGTTGGATTGGTCCAAGAGTTCAATCAAGTTGAGCTAGAATTGGCTTGAATAAGGAAGGGGGAGAGATCCGAAGCAGAAATCAGGGGAATTTCTTCAAAATACTTCTAAGTACCAAGGATCAGATATAATATATAAACCTCTCAAAATCTGTAAATGGTGCTGACTTTGCAGTAGTGAGCAGGAGGAAGACTGCAGTTGGCAGCAAGGCTGCCAACTGATGGATATTTGTCTGCTAAAGGGAAGCAAGACAACTTTATACAGATATGATGTTATCAATGGGAAAAATTCTGTTTCCTCTTCTTTTCCTAACGTTAATTGCAAAACACCTTTTGTGTGAAGAATATTACTTGTAGATATATACAGCTAGATAAAATTACTATTATGCTGATAATCAGCAAAGATGACTTGGCCTTTTTTTACTGGACAAGGCGCCATAAGCTACGGAAATCCTTCCTTCGACCGCTTCAGCTGCAGCCCTTATTGGAATAAGACCTTGTTTAAGTATAAGCTTTACTAGTTTCTACTTTAGTATTAGTGATAATTTTGTCACAAGTAAGTAATAGCTGTAAATTCAAGTGACATATATTTGTAAAGGTTAGTTAAGTCATTACCCAATATCACATCCCGTTTTCTAATTTTTAAAGGGAAACTAATTTGAAAGTGTTACTACGAGAAAAAAGGTGATATTCAGTTGTTCTTTTTTCGATCATAACTGCAAATGATTTCTATTCTTATTTGTTACTTAAATCATAACTGTACATAAAACATGAATAGGTGTTTGACCTAATTTCTAAGATAAAGGGCTTTCTAACTCGCTATTTAATGACTAGTTAGCAAGAACGGAAAACTCTCCACAGCCAGCCTGTTGTCATGCGTGCTGAAATTTCATGCCTGAAAAGGTATCGATTTTCTAAAGTGATTGCCTGTTTAGGAAACAGTATAGACAACCTTGTTGTTTGTTATGAATTAACGTCATCATATAATGCAGATACACATTACAAACGTTAACAAACGTGGAAGCATAAGAAGTGAAGGCGCACATGTGCGAGAACCATCTAGGGCTGAAGACCATGAGGCTGGGATACTTGATGGTGTTGCAGATGCAACTCATCTCTTTTTGTCTTTTAATAAGTAATCACAACTTACCAACCAGGTATATTGACATGTTATTTACCATGTGTTGCGTATAAAGGAAATATACAATATGAAGCACCGTAACATATCTACTGTTGAATATTTACTTATATTTAGTCAAAACTCTATGACAGGAGAGTTCATGCTTTATAATTACATTAGCTACATAGTTCTCATTATAAAAAAATGCATCTAATGTCATAAAACCAAAACTGCTTATATATTTCCGCTCTTTATTTTAGTGTGTGTGAAGACACTTGACACTTAACAAAAAACATGCTTCAAGACTCGAAAATGGCACTATAAATTGGCTAAGTGCACTAGCTTAGCAAATGTGTTTGGGAGCTATGTTGCAGAAAAGCTGAGTCAGAAATTGCAAAGCAACAAATTTAGCATCATAATAGATGAATCAAGATTGTTGCACTAAATAAAGCATATGCCATACTAGTAAAATTCTCTGACACAGTAGAATGTAAGATTGTTACTACATTGCTAGGTTTAGTAAATATATATGATAGCATGGATCCGCGTAGTGAAAAGATCTATTCAGACTCCCACTATATACCTCTATCAATCCTACTGCAGACGGAGGCATTATGGGTTCCCTCGCTAGTATAACTAGCAGGCTAAACTATGCAAGCCTTCGTATTTGTATATTTAAATGTGTTGCACATACAGTACACATGTGTTCCAGTGAGGCGGTTAAGACACCCCAGAGTGTGTAAGGACTTTGTGAGAATTATATATAATTTCTTTGCTCACAGTGCTAAAAGAAGATATAAATTTAGAGAGTATTAGTCCTTCTGTAATGTTAAGTCACACGAGGTATTACACCCTAGTGCCACTCGTTGGTTATCCCTTCACATGGCTGTGAGACGAATTGTAGAGTAGTGGCAACCACTGAAACTCTACTATATCAGTATTTTCTTCATGGAAAGATTTGGTGCTGTTGATAAGATATATGCAACATTAAATGACTTTCCTTGACTACAGTCTCCCAAATACATTCAATGTCATTTTTCACTTAGCACCTTTCACAAAAAAGATTCAGGACGTTTACATAAGCGTTTTAAGTATATTTTATCATCTAAGCAGAATCATAAGGTCAAGGATTCACTTGACGGATCAAAAAAAGTAAATAAATAAAATTATAATTTATTCATTAATTGATTAAAAATAAAATATACTAAAATAAAAATGATACCATGTCCCTGTCAGCCAAAATTGTCTTTTTGATATAGAAGAATACAAACGAGAGAACATGATTAATATTAAAGATAGGCGTAAAGGGTTTGCAATAGTTGCATGTGAATGAATAGGATCCCAATTTGATTTTAACTATAGTCCCTGGAGAAGTGCTGACAACAGAGGTGCCATTGTGTAATAATGTAGCCGGAGAAGTGCCACGTATCAACACAATTGATAGCAGGCACTTGATGAACGGCGGTCAATCTCACGGCATCCATTCAAAGAAGAAACTGAGGGTTTCCAGCATGATGTAAATAACTTCTTCAAATATATTATGCAAATTACAGATGAGTCTAGAGCATTTACGTTTGCATGTCTGACGCAGAATGATTATTTTCGAAGCTGAATTTCATCAAAATGAAAGAGACAAGTTGTTTGAAGTTAGAAACTGTCACTAATGCGAATTAGTGAGTGGGGATACTGAAGCTTTTGAACTAACAGAAGAAATGTTAAATGCAATTAAAAATGAAATGGAATAAATGTACATATAGTGTATGAATACTTATATTTTTGTAATTATTCAAGTAAAACTAATAGAATTGTGAGATGACCTTTTCATTTAAGTTATTAGGAATATTTTACTTTTGTAAGTTTCTTTTTATCATTGTTTGCACTTTCTTATTATTCCCCTCTATTTTTATTTAAAAAAATGAAATAAATTAATATTAACACCAGTTACATTGAGTACGACCAGCAGTGTGATAGTGACTGCTCCGGCAACTGTGTAAGGTCACGTAAAATGAGGAAATATTAAGTGAGAGATTTGATTTCAATAATATACATCATACTGTCAGCATCCCAAGTTGACAGCCTTTCTTCGGGAGCCTCGATCATCACTGCAGATTTACATGCCATTATTGCTGCAGTCAGAATGTCTAGAGGGCTTATGAATCTTTCTGTTGTAATATGTCATGACTGTCACTGCTTTGCAAGCAATCAAAAACTTAACTCCTCACATCCAGTGGTAAAGAAAGTTCAAGATCGGCTTACAATGACATCAGAACGTAAGATAACTCTGTGTTGGGTGCCAGCCCATGTTGCTATCCGTGGGAATCGGGAGCCAAGGCAACTGCCGCACACACCGACTTGAAACCCAGTATCAGACTTTGTCTTCTGTCAAATGGAGGGAGCAATAGAGGCATATATCTAGAAACAACTGCGAGAGATTAGAGATGATCTTGGCAGTTTGGTGACCAGTATCCATCCCAGCTGAGAAGTACAAGTTAAGAATCGAGAACACAACTTTGACTCATGGGCCGATGATAGTTACAAGTGAAGCAGACTGAGAGGGATGCCTAGAGCTATTAATGGTAGCACATGTAGTAGGAAAGATGTACATCAAGAGTAGACCAAAGCCGTATGTACTCGTCTCCCCAATGTGTACTGAAAAATGTATTGGGGGAGGTTTGTAACAGCATATCTTAGTTATCTAAAGGTATGTGCATAATACTTGTACTACAATATTATACATTTAAAGCATAATATTTATATTTTCTTTTTGTTTTTTTACTTATAAGAGACCTACCTATCTTGATAGATTTATAAAAGTTAAGTAGTTTAACATTTTAATCC
>NC_051389.1:19472728-19475228 GCF_015228065.2 Penaeus monodon
TATAATATTATATATATTAAATACTTATATATATATATATATATATAATATATATATATATATATATATATATATATATATATTCATATTTATATTTATATTTATATTTATAATATAATATAATAAAATATAATATAAACACACACACACTCACACGTGTATATGTGTGTGTGGAATTCATGTTAAACAAATTGCAAATAGAACGAAGGGAAGTGCGAGAAAACACACGAATATACCGAAAGACTGTTCGCTTTATTGCTGCATCAGGACATGCAGGATAAGTGATATACAGAAGTTGTTGGTTGAATGGATGAACGCCGATTCTACCATCTTCCTTTGTCGTGGGGGCAGGCCTTGTTCCATGGACGCCTGGGTCAAAGAGGCTATAAGTAAGGTGGTTGTATTTGGAGCCAAAGGAAATTTACTAGTTGGCATCTGGTCTCGGTGGCCAGCTTTAGCCCCGCCCCATTTTGACAGATATACTCGGTACTCACACACAGTACTAAGACAACCTTAGTTTTTTATATAATAATCCTTATTTCGGTGTAGTTAGATTTCGTTCAAATAACATAACGAGCTATAGACCTGTATATATTACACACTAGTCACGACATTCATTTGAATTCCTCATACATGTTCAAAGCCTACGTTTCATTCGTTTTATTTATTTTTTTCAGAACACTTTTGAGGCTGCAGGTTGTTTCTTTTTCTAGCATTGCTGCAATATGTCTGTTTCTTCATAAAAAAAAAAATTGTAAGTATTAACCTCAAAAATTTATAAGTTTAACAAAACTTTTAATAACTGATTAACGCAAGCAGAATATTTACTGCGAAGCAATTCAAGAAAACGCTGTATCACTCCTGGATTTTTTATGTAATTCTCTTCCATGAAAAAAAAATCTGTTCATATTCATAAATTAAGTCCAATAATTCGTGGGACGGATAAACTTTTTTTTGTTTCTCGGATTTACGCGGAACGTAGCGACAGCACAAGACATCATTTAGCAAAATGTCAACACAGCCAAACCGCGCTTTCCTGCCTCACGAGTGACATGTCAAAGTGGGGTGGAGCTTGTGACGTCACCTGAGTGGCACCATACCTAGCCAATGAGGACGCAGAAATTATTTCTAACTGCCGATTTTTTTTTTTTATTATTCATTGTCAGTATCAAAACAAATCGACACTTTTGTTTAAGCTTGCGAATCTCTTTTTATTATAATGAAGCTTACAAACAAGAAAAATCACATTTGGTTTTGTGTTACCACAGATCCCAATGGGCATAACGCTGCCTCCCTTACAGAGACCTTGGCCTGGCTATACTTGGGGATATGGACGTCGAGGTCGATGTGAAAAACGTAGCCGCTCCTCTTGTCATGACGTCGGAGAGTGCGGCGTTGTTGGTTGATTCGTTGTTCGTGGAGGCCTCGCCCTGTCTCACCAATGTGTATACCTATTCACAGCCACCGCAAGATAATCTGTACACCTAGTTAAGAGGTCTCTCTCTCTCTCTCACTCTCTCTCTCTCTCTCTCTCTCTATCTATCTATCTTCATCTCTCTCTCTCTCTCTCTCTCTCTCTCTCTCTAGACACACACACACACACAGACACACACATATGTGTGTGTGTGTGTGTGTGTGTGTGTGTGTGTGTGTGTGTGTATGTGTATATATATATATATATATATATATATATATATATATATATATATATATATATATATATATATATGTATATATTATATATATATAAATATATGTATTATAAATATATATTATATATTATATATATATATATATTATATATATATATAAATATTATATATATATATATATTATATAGTATATATATATATATATATATTGTTAATAATACATTATATATGTATGTATGTATGTATGATATTCATATATAGTGTTATTATATATCTATAATATATATCACTATAATATATAATATATCAATACAACAACAATAATCATACATAATACATATATATATACACATATTTGTATATATACATATATATGTATATATGTATGTATGTATGTGGACGCGTGTGTGTGTGTGTGTTCATGTATGTATGCACTCACTCACACACACACAACACACACACACACACACACACACAACACCCACACACACCACAACACAAACATAATATTAAGTCGATAATGTTTACGCTCAACAGGGAGTCAGAAATTTAGTCATTAATGACTAATTTAAACAACTCTTCAATCATGAATAATTTATCAGCCTGTCTAATTATACCCAAGTCTTTGCTTGGCATACGGAATTGCTGGTCAGACTACGGTTGTAAGTCGATGCCTCATTGTACATTATAATATATGCACAATTGTAATTCTGTTTAATCGTCTCTCTCTCTCTCTCTCTCTCTCTCTCTCTCTCTCTCTCTCTCTCTCTCTCTCTCTCTCTCTCTCTCTCTCTCTCTCTCTCTCTCTCTCTCTTTCTACGGCAGTTAACGTTATCACTGTCAATGAT
>NC_051389.1:19500228-19502728 GCF_015228065.2 Penaeus monodon
ATACTTTGTCCATTTGCATGTGTTAAGTAAGTCTGAAGTTTCTGCGTTTGTCTATTCTATATATGAGAAATAAGCTGACACTACACTGCAGATAAAAAAAAAACTATATCTGCAGCACCAACACTGTAAATCTTGTAACAGGAAATACGTCGGACAAAAGCGTTACATGACTTGTACTGGTGCCTGAGAAGTATTGTGTAATATCGTCTTAGGCACCTGTCCACAGGACTAACTGGAAGGAGTTTTGTAGGAGAAAAAATGTTGTAATCTTTATCTATGAAGCCGTAAAGTATAATGCCGTAAGTTTATCCTTTCCTTTCCAAATTTGCACATTTCTTCTTCTGAAGTAGTTATGCTTGTCTATTTCTCTGGTGGTATAGGTATCATAAAGGGATAACATGTGCGCTTTAGAACCGGAAATTTATTCATTGTATCTTGAGTTATAAAAAGCCTTGTGGATTTACAATCACTAAAAATCACAATAGATTCTAAAATAATCAAAGTCTTATTTTCACATATTTGATCATGAACGACCAGTGGGCAACAAGACAACACAATCTCCACACAAGGTCCAATTTGGAGAACATCCAAGTGCTGTGAATGATAACACCGTGTCCTTGAACGTGACAAATGGAGGTTAGATTTCAGGGGCCATTACATCATCGGGCACTGTGTAGTCACCACACGGACGCTCCTCTCCCTTAGGCCATCTGGCGTTGTGTGAAGAAAGGGATAGCAATTGCTGGATCAGCGACATACAAACCGGTGGGTGTGGTTGTTTCCTGGACTTGATCACCTGCTCTGTATTTCTTTTCATGTTTGAGCGAGTTCTCTGTGCACGATATCGTTGCGGTGTGTGTGTGTGTGTGTGTGTGGTGTGTGTGTGTGTGTGTGTGTGTGTGTGTGTGTGTGTGTGTGTGTGTGTGTGTGTGTGTGTGTGTGTGTGTGTGTGTGTGTGTGTGTGTGTGTGTGCGTGTGTGTGTGTGTGTGTACGTGTGTGTGTATCCAAACTGCTGCTACCCTTATCGTTATTATCTACAGAGCAACCGATGTATTACAGGAAGATATGGTGTTGTACTGCACTAGTCCTATAAGGTCTCAACGATGATATGTGACTCTCTGCAGCTCCCGTTTACACGTAAATCTTGTTTAGTTGCTTGGCTTCAGTTACAGCGAGGCTTGGAAATGGTTTAGTGCCTGTGTGGAAGCCGGCTGGGGGATATACAATAGGTGTTTTTTAAACCGTCTGAATTAAAAGAAAACCATGAGTTATAATCCACTTATATATATTTTAGTCTGCATAAAAATTACAAACAATAAAAACTGAACTACCCGCCACCTTCATTTTGAATTACTACAAAATCCAAAACCGTATCACACGAAAAACCTCTCCAGCATAAATGATAAACTCAGTGTAGGCCGGATCCTCTTATCTGAGTCCGATAATTCCATCACGACCTGTGCAGGAGCCAACCATTTTAGGAATTCAGTAAAGGGAAGGCGAGTAAAATGGATGAAAGCGAGGTTCAATTTCCCTGAAGTTTCTGGCTTATGGAACGTTATGGTAAAGTTTGATACAATGCAAGGCCAATGGAAGTCTCCTTGTACGCTATAAAAAATGATAATAATATACATGATGCCAAAAATGATAAGAGTAATAACACTATTGTTATCACAATTACTACTGCCGCTGTTGCTACTGTTATTACTATTACTGCTACTGCTATTGCTGCTACTATTACTACTAATGCTACTACTACTATTATTACTACTAATACTACTGATACTATTACTATAACTACTACCACCACTACTAATGAGGATGATTATGATATGATGATAATAATAAGAGTAAGAATTACAAAATAACAACAACGATAATAAAAATGATTTGATGCTGATACTGATAGTAATAATAAAAACAATGATAATGATAACAATGGCCATGACCTATAATTTTATTTATAATTATAATCAGGATGAGGATGTGGTTGACCATGAGAATGAAAATGAGGACGGTGACGTAGATGATAATCATAAAAATGGTGATGAATAATGATGTGCGTGTGTATGTGTGTGTGTGACAGAGAGAGAGAGAGAGAGAGAGAGAGAGAGAGAGAGAGAGAGAGAGAGAGAGAGAGAGAGAGAGAGGAGAGACAGACAGACAGAGACAGAGACAGAGAGAGAAAATGCGTTTGTCTTTACATTCTGCAGTACAGATAACTCAGTCGGACTTGCATCGAAAGGCTCTCGTATAGAGAGCACACAGTGCCGACTAAGCTTTCCACGACTGTCGATTCTGAATAGGACTTACCTTACCTAAAGAGCAGGTATTTTCTTCTTCCCTGAAGGATGAATTCCTATCTTCCTTTATTCTGAATATATATATATATATATATATATATATATATATATATATATATATATATATATATATATATATATATTAATATATATATATATATATATATATATATATATATATATATATATATATATA
>NC_051389.1:19510228-19512728 GCF_015228065.2 Penaeus monodon
AGAGAAGATAAGAGAAAGGAAGAAGAGGAAGCTAAACAAAAGCTCTCATTCAAACTTCATAAGCGTATAACTGCTGTTCACCATACGCACTATATTGCACCTACCAGACAGCACCATAATCTCATCACACAGACGTACACCTGGAATTTCGCGAGTCGAGTGTGCAACTATTACTTCATCAAATTCCTGAATGCTCTTGTTCATCATTATTAACACATATGATATATTGCTGGGCTAACAGGAAGGAGCTTGGAAGCAATGAGAAGAGGGGAGGGGAGAAATAAGGAATTAGAAAAGAGAAGAGGATGTGAAAGGGAGAGAAAGTACAAAGAAGTGAGGGGAAAGGAGGGAAGGAATGAGTGGAGAGATAGGAAGGAAGGAAGAAAGAGGAAAGGTAAAGGGAGGAGAGAGAGGAAAGGGGTAGAGAGAAAGTAGAAAGAAGTGAAGGGAGAGGAAGAAAGGAGGGAGAGGGAAAATGAGGGGTTAGAAAGGAGGAGGCGGAAATTTGAAGTAGTGAGGGGAGGGGAGGGAGGAAGAAGAGAGATGAGGGTATAGGAGAGAAAGTACGAAGCATTGAGGGGAGGGACGGAGAGGAGAGAGGAGAGAGAAAGAGAAGCAATGAAGAGAGGAGAGAGAGAGATGAGAGAGAAAGAGAATCAGTGAAGAGAACAAAGAGAGAGGAGAGGAGTAGTTGGGTAGAGGATATAGAGAGGGGAAGATGGAGGAGGAGAGGGAAAAGGAAGCAGGCAGTAGTAAAGGAAGGAAGGAAGGGAGAAGAGAGGGGAGTGGAAGCATAACATATTAAGGAGATTAGATGGCTGGGAAGCTGTTGGAAGTAGTGAGAAGTGGGGAGAGAAGACTATGGTAAGAGTAAATAGGAAGCAGTGAGGAGAGAAGGCGAGAAGGAAAGTGGTGAGGATATATGAAGAGGCATTTAGGGGAGGGGGGAGGGGTACAAGCAGAGGAACAAGCAACAAATGAACAGCAAGTAATTAGGCCATCACGCTAGAGCGCTAATATAATGCTCAGCGGTAATAGAAGTTAAACCCGGGGGCAGGCTGTCTCGCCCCATGATTAATGACCCTCACGGTAACATTAAGTATATTCTCCCTTCGAGATTTACCCGTTATGTTTGTGTTTTTTCTAGGATCCTTTCCGTTGTTTGTGACCTTGTGGTTAGGTAAATAATAATAATTAAGCTATATGAACGTAAATATATGAATCTATAAATACACAAATAAATAAATATATAGGTAGAAAAAATAGATAGATATACAGATAGATAGACTGATAAATAGATAGATAGATATAGATATATACATATATGTACACACACACATGCACACACAAACACACACACACACACACACACACACACACACACACACACACACACACACACACACACAGCACACACACACACACACACACACACACACACACACACACACACACACACACACACACGTACATACACACAAGCACACACACACACACGCACACACATTTATTTATTTATAGACGTCGCCAGTGGATGATAACCTCTTGCTCAGCGGGTAATTTAGAAACAAACAGACAGCCTGTCACATCAAACATATATAAGATATACTAACCATTGTAACAAAAGGAATTAATTTAATTAAAATATATTCATCTATTTATCTATTTGTCTATCTATGTATCTAGAGAAACCTCGATAAACGGTCAGTAATATGAGCAACAGTTGTATATTATATTATTTGTTACTATCAGGCTTATAATTGCAAATACGGTAATGGTTGTCTTCTTTTTTAACCCTGTAAACATGAAGAGTTAATCATTTTTCATTTCCATTAATATTACCCTTCCCATCACACCACTCATTACCGCGTGCTGTAAATCATGCCTCCTATATTTTCATTTCGTAGAAAAGTACCTCGAGTCCCAACATTTCACGCTGGGTTCCCCTGAGCCTCGAAAGTAATAATAACTTACTACAGCCCGTTTTTCCCCCTCAGAACAGGAGAGAAATAGGGGAGGCGAGCGAAGGCGAATGCAGAATGAGAAAGTTGGCAATATTTTCCTTTTTTCGCGAAGGAGAGGGAGAAATGTTGCGGAATAGCAATGCGAAATGAAGGAAATCATTTTCAACTTGGAGACGTAGAGAGCATTGTTGCATGTTGCATATGTTTGCCCCGGACGCCATTTGTTATCGGCTTGAATTTGCATATTGGAATAGGTGTTATTAGAAGGTGTGATGGTTTGGCTTTCGGTTGTTTGTGTTTCTTGTTCGCGTGGGTGACGTTTTGCGGTTGTTTGATCGTTTGTTTATTTGTTTGTGTCTGTAGAGAGGGGAATATATATGTTCTTGCTCATGTTTGTGTGTGTCTGAGTATGAGTGTGTGAGTGTGTAACAAATAAGGCTGATAATGAAATTAATTATGAGCCATTACAGAGAAATATAAACCTTAAATATTTAAATAACTGAGAGAAGACGGAGTGGAAGAGAAAGAGGGAGAGA
>NC_051389.1:19545228-19547728 GCF_015228065.2 Penaeus monodon
GAGTTGGCGATCCAGGATTATTCAAGTAACAAATCCCATGCCAGTCTCACGGTGTAACCGCCGGTTGGACACGTGGTCCTGCCAACTGTACCCCATGATCCGGCGAAGGGATTTGTTACAAAAGGCATCAAGACGAGACTCCAAGACACTGGATAGCGTCCAGGTTTCGCTTCCATAGAGCAAAACTGGCAGTATCAAGACCTTGGAGACACGCAGCTTGGTCCTTCTGCATAGGTAAAAACATCTCCAAACGCTCTTGTTGATCGAGTTCATGGCTCCTGTTGCCAGACCAATCCGTCTATTGACTTCTGGGTCTGACAGCCCAGAGATATGAACTATGCTACCAAGGTATGTAAAACTCTCTGTAACTTCAACGTCCTCACCGCAAGTATGGATCGACTGAACAGGTTCCAGTAGCAGTAGTAGTATAATCATTATTATCATTACAGCGAGAACAGCCTCACACACACACACACACACACACACACACACACACACACACACACACACACACACACACACACACACACACACACACACATGTGTGTGTGTGTGTGTGTGTGTGTGTGTGTGTGTGTGTGTGTGTGTGAGGCTGTTCTCGCTGTAATGATAATAATGATTATACTACTACTGCTACTGCAAATAATAATACTTACAACAACAGCAATAATGATAATAATAGTAATAATGATAATGAAAATAATTATAAAAACAATGATATGATTATTATTATTACAAGTGTTATTGCCATTATCATTCTCACTGCTGGTATTATTATAATGATAATAGCAATTATTACTATTTTCATTATTATTTTCATCAGTACTATTACCACTATTATTATTATTATTATTATTATTATTATTATTATTATTATTATTATTATTATTATTATTATTATTATTATTATTATTATTATTATTATTATTATTATTATTATTATTATTATTATTATTTTATTATTATTATTATTATTATTATTATTATATTATCTTTATTACTATTGTTATTATTATGATTATTATTATTCTAATTATTATAATTTTCATCATTATCATCATTTTCAGTATAATCATTGTTATTATAGCTATTACTATCAATGTCATTATCATCATCTTCATCATTTTTTTTTCATTATATTAATTATATCAGCATCTTCATTGTTTTCATTATAATCATTACTTTATCATCATCATCATTATGAATGCTTAATATAACAAAAACAAGAACTACTACAACATCAGTAATTATGATAATGAGAATCATCTTCCTCATTATTACCAAAATAATAATGATGATGGCAAAAGCAATGATAACAGTCCGGTTATATTTTTATACCTGATGATTTTGTGCCCATGTATCTAAAAAGTAAATGTCAGATCAAAGAGCTACAACTAGAATTATTTTATATATGCGATAAATACTTTGTCCGAATCAGATGTAATCAAATCACAAAGGGAAACGGGAATGGATGTAAAGGTTTCCCAGGTAACTCCTTTCATAAGTAGGATCATATCTGTCACTGGTTTTGACAGATTTGCAGGGAATATTTACGAGAAAAAGAAGAAAGAGACAAATTAAATTACGGATTGATAAATGAATAAAGCAAGGAGCAAAAGGATATCTGGATGTAAAAAATAATAAATGATTTGCTTTACAAATTTCTCTGAGAGAAATGTCATATTATGGACTGTAATGTAGAGCATCATAATAGAACTTATATAATACTAGAATCAAATTAAACCCCCTTTTTTTGAGGATGATACTGATGTTAAAGAGGAAAAAAGAGTAAAAGATACGTACCATATTTTCTCTTCTGACAATTAAATTTCCTTTAAGTATTCTTTATGCCTACAACACATCTCTACCTACCTTCCGTCACACGTTATTTCCAACTGATCTTTCAAAGTATCCAGATGTACCCTAATTATCCTAACACGTTTTCGAACATGTTAAAGAATCGACAAAGATCCCAAAACAACGTAAATAAGTGCCAAACATGAATAGAATCTCATGCTTTATATATTGCCTCACTATCGCTCTAATTCTGCTACGATCATTACTACAGCAGAGTACAGGTTAGGGATTATAACAGAGCAGATCGGAGTATTGCATCGCGTCGTAGAGATGCTCGTAAAACTAGCTTTAACGGATAAGCAAAGCGTTATGTTCATACGCTTATGTAGATCCGTGCCGTACTGAATGTGAATATCTAAACCCGTAGATGCCTCTTGTATGTAATCAGCTTATTGGTGGCATTAATATTTTGAATATTGTAGTGCCTCTGGTTCTCAAAAAAAAAGAAAAAAAAAAAAAAAAAATCAATGATGACAACCTAAACTCAACTGCGGCACCTCTCCCTCCCCCCATGTCGCCCTTCCTATGAAATACCTTTGCTGGAACCAAAATGAACATAGGCTACATGCTCGTATGACTATCGCCATCTTCACCCTTATCATTGTTGTTAATATTATTGGCATTATTATTGGTAGTAGTAGCT
>NC_051389.1:19575228-19580228 GCF_015228065.2 Penaeus monodon
CCTTCAAAAAGACGGAAGGGATCACTCCACTGCAACTACGACAATTGAATAAAGTTAATAAACATACAAGGCCATGCAGCCCAACAAATTTGAGTCCGTGTTAAACAGTAGATTCATTATAAAGATTATTGTGAGAGATTGATACCTTTTAGTATGTATCGTCGGAATCTTATTTTGCTGAGCGGAATGGTTAAAGTTTCCTCCCATTCCTCACTTTTGATCTCGGCCTATCTATCTTGTGGTGTACCTTTTTCCGTCCTCTCTTTGTGAGCGTCTTATTCCTCTCTCTCTTTTTTCTCTCTTTCTCTCTTTTCTCTCTCTCTCCCTCATCTCTCTCTCTCTCCTCTCTCTCTCTCTCTCTCTCTCTCTCTCTCTCCTCCTCTCCTCTCTCTCTCTCCTCTCCTCTCCTCCTCTCTCTCTCTCTCTCTCTCTCTCTCCTTCTCTCTTCTCTCTTCCCTCTCTTCTCTCTCTCTCTCTCTCTCTCTCTCTCTCTCTTCCTCTCTCTCTGTCCGTCTGCAACAGCTGAACTCAACCCTTCCCTCATCTGTTCATATCTTCAAAAGGTTAAAAGCAAGAGCAGAGAGCGCGACCAATTCACCTACTGTTGCTTTACTCTGGGTCGTAAAGCGTCAGGTTTAATCTGGCTCGACGGTAATCAGTGCTAAGTTCATAAAGAGACGACCGTGTCTCCTCTGACGTCATCAGTGACGTCATCCAGAGCCTCTCCCGGGTGGTTTCATGTGTACTGTGTAATTATATGAGCCTGATTCATGTTCCAGATTCATACGTTTTGCATTGGTACAGAAATGTTATTTTTGGGGGCGTATAGTTTGATCTGCCTGGTACTGACGTATATTGGATTATGCTGGGAAAGCGATAGGAAAGATGATGTGACAGAAAATGTGACAAGTCTGCATATCATTATTTTATTTTATCTATTCACATTTTTTTCTTTTTTTGTCAGAATGTTGAATTCCATTTAACCTCTCATTCAGTTGCATTATCGGCTGTTTATTTGGTACCATACTTGAATTGTGAAATTATCAATATGTCTATTAATCTGTTTATTTTTTATGCTCTCTCTTCCCAGTCTCTTTATCTAGCTGCCTATACACACACATGTATGTGTAAATGTATATATATATATATATATATATATATATATATATATATATATATATATATATATATATATATATATATACATGCGTGCGGGTATGTGAGTGCTTACATATATTATTATATATATATATTATAATATATATATATATACGATATATATATATTATATATATATACTATATATTATATATATATTATATTAATAATGATTAGATTCATAATATAATAATAATATATATTATATATATATATATGTATATATATATATATATATATATAAAATAAAACGCTTTATTTTTCCTATTAAGACCACTTAATTTAATATATTCTAATACTGAATTACTGCTGCCAATTCGTTGATATCAATTCTAATACAAAGATATAATATCCTCTATCATAACACGTTTTTGAATCTACTTTGATTTTATACATTTAATACGTCTATATGATTCGTGTGTGCCATGAATTTCGTTATTTCATTTACAACAAGATGTCTATACTTCTTCACGATTTCCTCTCCTTTACCCAGATCTTTGATCTGTTGTTCTTTCCAGTTATCATGATGCAATACAATGTCTTTTTGAAGAGTTTGGATATCCGTGCAAGAGAGAATGTTAATAGAAAACAGCATTGATTAACGGATCAGCGCTTATTCTTCACGATTTCCCCACCCTATCTGTATCGTGGGTCCTCAGTTATACAATTGATCACATGTCTGTTAAAATTTTATTTGTAAATCACTTCAATAGAGGATGTAACAAAACCGTCTGATAACGGAAGCAACGACTCGTCTTAAAAGTTGCCAACGCTCTCTGTAACGGTGATGAGCGTCTCAGTTCAATATTACGTGATAACGAACTGTTATAAACAGGTGATGAAGCAACGAACTCGTCTGATAAACGGTGATGAAGCAACGAACTCGTCTGATAAACGGTGATGAAGCAACGAACTCGTCTGATAAACGGTGATGATATCCCTGCTTACTACCTTCCCCCTCTTTGTATTATGAACATTTAAACAAACAAACCCTGTATAACTTTCATAATTTACTCTATCAATTCTAACACTGAATTTTGCTATATTGATATGCCTTTAAAAAATGATAATAAAAATAAACTAATAAATTAAAAGTAAATAAAAATCTTTATGATTTAACTAAAGCATTTTTCAAGTATCAAATCAATGTTGCTCTCAACATATGTGTGTGTGCGTGTGTGTGTGTGTGTGTGTGTGTGTGTGTGTGTGTGTGTGTGTGTGTGTGTGTGTGTGTGTGTGTGTGTGTGTGTGTGTGTGCATATATATTTGCATGCGTGTATATATACATATATCAGTGTGTTCGAATGTGGGCTCGTAACATATCACATAACACGTCTATTATCATTCACTCATTCACGTTACGAATATGGTATATACACGGCTTTGCTGGAGTCAGCCTCCGCCAAATTCTGGTAACCTGGAAGGAGCAAACCCTAACTAGCTGTCAGCCCTTCCTCGGGGAAATTAAGACCCAGGTTACGGCCACGAATTTCAACTTTTTGCTCGGCGAGAAACATGGGAGAGAGAATGTAAAAGCGAATTCCATTCTTGAATAATCGGCTATTCGAGAATCTAAAAGAAGTAAAATGGCAAAAGAAAGGAAAGGATGATGAATAAAGAGAGAAAAAAAAGAGAGTTCTTAGAAATATAACCTTACCAGACAGATAGGTAGGCCTATGCATTCTCTTTCCATAAAAAATAGGAGAGGGGGGAGAGGAGTATTTTGTATAGTAAGGCAAGGAATGCTAAATATAAATTTTAAATACTGCACTAATTGTGAAATGCCCTTACACAAAAATAAAGATCCCCTAGGAAGGATATCCCTTCACTAAAGTAGCCATGATGAAATTATATTTTCTGCCAGAAGTTCAAGGTAAATGCTGAAGATAATCTTGATGTTAACTGTTGTAATGCTAGGGAAATGGCTAACACATTGTAAGGCAGTGGCTCCTAACCTCTGATACGCCCCCTTTAGGCCTTGGTTCTTTCCTCCTAGACCGCCTTACCTCTCTAGATTAAAATATCTCGCAGACTTTATCGCTTTAAAAATTAACAGAAGTCAGAACTTTCGAATAACAAACACAACATGTACCAACTTACGACCGCTTGCTAGTTTTCCCGCAAATATAAAAACTGAGGTAAAACAGTCTCAAGTGAAGCAGTGTTAAAGGTGAGGAGTGATTCTTACATGTCCGGGACAAGTTATCCCCCCCCCAATACATTGTTTTTAAGGGATAAGGAGGGGGTCAATAAGGACAGAAAAATTTATAAAAATGTATAAAAAGTTTGTAAAGACAGTACTTTGATCTATTTCCCCCTAACCTTAGTGTTATCCCACGCCTTTGTCGAGCGAATAACAAATATAATTAGAGAAATTGATATTTTTATCCTTAGGGCTTGATCCCCCCCTCCCTTGGAAAATGTTAACATTCCCTACAGTTATCTATTTCTGCAGAAATAAATGTGCTTGTGTGTATGTGTGGGGCGGGTATATGGTAAAGGGATAATTACAACCCGCGTCAACAGTTAAAAATCGGAAAATAACAAGAGACTACAACAATGGTTCTCAAACTATTCCAGGCTGGCGCCCCTTTGGCTTCCAGGAGGATTCCTTGTTGCCCCCACCCCCCTCAAATACACATGCGAATACCTACCTCTTTTTGCAATGCTTCAAATTGAAAACAGATTACACTTAAATATGTATTTCACGTGTAAACATAATTTTGCAAACCAATTATTTAGCCTGTATTTTTTTCCTCTCTCTTTTAACTGGTTCTAATACCATCCTATCATTCCCTTACCGCTCCCTTTTGCCTCACCTCCCCTCGCCGGTGGTAAGATTACACTATAAGATTTTAAAGACAATGGATTCAGCATTAGTAGTTTCTGTAATAGAATGTTGTTACAGTGATTATTCTTGTTCATATAACTTCCCCAGACAGCGTGGCAACTGCAAGAGAATCGATTGATAATTTCCCCTGTCAGGTAAAATAGATCGTGTGTAGTATATGACAGACTGACCCACGTTAATCATCGTATGTCAAAATATCACTCAGTTGCGCAAACAGTGTCGTTTTTCCCTTTTCACCACCTTCACATCCTTGCAAATGTGTTTCTAAGTCAATATTTGTGTGTGTGTCTGTGTGCGTGTACGTGTGCGTATGTGTGTGCGTGCTTGTGCGCGTGTGCGTGTCTGTGCGTGTGTATATGTGCGTGTGCGTGTGCATGTGCGTATGCGTGTGCATGTGCGTTTGCGTGTGTGTGTGTGTGTGTGTGTTGTGTGTGTGTGTGTGTTGTGTCGTGTGTGTGTGTGTGTGTGTGTGCGCGCGTATCCTTTCGCATATTTCATCCATTTATTAACACTGGACAGTCAGTGTCAACGTGTCCCTTCCACCTGACGGTAGATATGAGATCTGCATCATAAAACCAAGTGCTCACCATGAAGAGTACAGTACAGTGTTGATATACATCTACGCAGAAAAGGGGTCTGTACTCTTGAATCTTACCATTTCCAACATTTTTAAATACCATATTCATGGCATACTGGAAAAAAAATCTGGATATCAATGTTCATCATATTTCTCTATTGTCAGACAATCGCAGTTCGTCACCTAAAACATACAATTTCTCTAAAATAGCAAGTGCAATGGATGGAGCTGCATTCGGTTATCTAGTCTTGGCATCACTGGTTGGGTGTTTGTAAGAGGAAATCTCATGCTCTCTTCGATTCCCACAGCTCCTCTGCCGATCCCTGGCGCCTCTCCTTTCTTTCCCATATATATTCCTCTCTCCCCTAATATCTTCCTTCCTACCTTCCCTGGTTTCCCTTCCCTAAGTCCTCG
>NC_051389.1:19587728-19590228 GCF_015228065.2 Penaeus monodon
ACAAGCCTGAGAAAGTGCTGGAATCAGAAGACTGCAAGATTTTATGGGATTTCCCCATACAGACCGACAAGACACTAGAGCACTACAGACCTGACAGCATCTGTAATTGAGGAAAAGACCAAGAAATGCCTTCTCATCGACCCAGCATGCCCATTTGACACACGTATTAAAAAGAAAGAAGAAAAGTGTAACAATTACTGCGACCTGATATATGAAATTGCAAGAATTGGAGAATGAAAGATGTTGAAGTTATTCCAGTAGTAATAGGGGCATTAGGAACAGTGACAAATGGATACAGAAGCTGGATTTGGAAATTGCAGTTGAAATGATACAAAAACCTTGTTTACTAGGAACAGCAAGAATAATTCGAAAAGTACTGGACATGAAGTGAAAAGTAAAAGAGAAAAAAGCTACAATACCTAAGAATGGTTGTGGTCCGCTACTGCAGCTCATTTATCAAGATGTAAGACCAATCTTGAGAGTACCAGAAATAATAATAACAGTAATAATAATGATTATGATAATAATAGTTATTGTAATAATACTGATAATGATGATAATAAACACCAATATTAATAACAACAGCAACAATGACCTTTATAATGATGATGATAAAATATCATTGTTATTATTATTGTTACTATAATAATAATAATAATAATAATAATAATAATAATAATAGTAACAATAATATATTACTACTACTACTACTCTACTACTACTACTATAATAATAATAATAATAGTAACAATAATATATTACTACTACTACTACTACTAATAATAATAATAATAATGATAATAATAATAACAATAACAATAATGATAATGATAATAATAGTAAAAATGACACCAACAATTAACTGCAACAATAGCAATAATAATAATTATAAGATATCGTAATGACATAACCTTGATAATAATTGTCACATGAATAAGGATAATGATAAAATTGATAATGATAATGATAATTATTATCATTCCTATTATTATTGTTATTATTATTATTATTATTATTATTATTATTATTATTATATTATTATTATTATTATTGTTATTATTATTATTTTCATTATTATAATCATAAGCATTATTAATAATAACAACAGTAATGATAGTAATAATAATAACAACAGCAACAACAAAAACAACAACAAAAACAATAACAACAACAATAATAATAATAATAATAATAATAATAATGACAATAATGATAATAATAATAATTATAATTATAATTATTATCATTATTATTATTATCATTATTTTATCATTATCATTATCATATAATATATATTATTATTATTATATTAATATTATTATTATATTATATATCATCACATATATTATTATATATATTATCATATGTATATTATATTATTATTATTATTATTATATATATATTATAATATTATTATATGATAATGATATGATGATGATAATAATATAATAAATAATAATAATAATATATAATAATAATAATAATAATATATGTAATAATAATAATAATATAGTAACAGTAATAATAATGATAATAATTATAATAAAGATGATAATGATAATGATAATGATAATAATAATGATGATAGTAATTATAATAAAGATTATAATGATAACGATAATGATAAAGACAATGATAATAATAATGATGATAATAATAACACCAATAATGTTGATAACAATAAAAAAGACAGTGACAATAACAATAATAATGATAATGATGATAATAATAAAAACAGTGGTAATAATGATACTAATAATGATGACAATAATAATAATAATAATAATAATAATAATAATAATGATAATAATAATAACAATAATAATAATAATAATAATAATAATAATAATAATAATAATAATAATAATAATAATAACTTTTTTTATGATCATAAAAAAATAATAATAATGATAAGAATAATAGTAATTATGATAACGATAATGATAATTAAAATAATGATACTCATAAAAGTAGTTATGATAATGATCAGAAAGATAATGGAAATTATACTGATAATAATGTAATTATATTGATAATAGTAGTTAACGATAAAGAAAAAAATGTAATAGGTACTAGTAACATAAGACAGACATTTTACGTTTTTCTTTTTCGCTTTCAAATATAGATATATAAATGTAGGTATTTATGTATTATCTATGCTTGTATGTATGTATGCTTATGTATACATGACTTTATGTATTTATTTATGTATTATATGTATGCATCCATGTACACATGTATACATATTCAGTATACTGGAATACTTACTTATTTACCCGTTTGAAAACAACAATCGATACATAATGATACACATTTCTTAGTCTATAATCGGGGTCGTATAACTTTCCATCATTTAATTAACAGTCAGAATGGGAATTACCCAAGGGAAGATAATAAAAAGCGGAGGGGTTTGTCGATAATTTTCTGAATAATAGGTCAATTACCACAATAATTCACGGAGGAGGGCTGGGATTCTTGGGAATGAAAATATAACTTGAAG
>NC_051389.1:19600228-19607728 GCF_015228065.2 Penaeus monodon
GTGGGAGCTATCCCGTCCTGGTGACCTGGCGGATTTTGACTATTGGAAGAGGTAGACCCAGTAGCGAGTCTTGCCCTGGGGGACGCGCCCCTTGTTGATCCGCGCGGCAGGCGATGCGGCATGATTTATTTCTTGTTTTCAAGAAGTAGGAAGCATTTTAGCCTTACTGCCAAGAAGTTGGATATCCCGCGCCAGTTACCAACTGGTATTTCTGGGTCCCCGCGGTATTATTATTATTATTATTATTATTATTATTATTATTATTATTATTATTATTGTTATTATTATTATTATTATTATTATTATTATTATTATTATTATTATTATTATTATTATTATTATTATCATTATTATTATTATTATTATTATCATTATTATCATTATTATCATTATTATTATTATTATTATTATTATTATTATTATTATCATTATTATTATTATCAACATCATTACTAACATCATCATTATCATCACCTTAATTAACATGGTAACTTCATCGTTCTAAGTATTATCATAGTTTTTTGTATAGTTACTATCAACACTTATTGCCACATTATCACATTTTTTCACCTATCAAAATCACTACACGTATCATTATCATTATCAGCCCTATCACCCTGCCGATCATCATCACCATAGCTTTATTACATTCATCCGGTTACCACTCCTGCTTCATTTAACCACAGCCGCCTCCTTAATATGTTCAAGATAAGGTTCCTTTATGTCAATGTATTGTGTTTGATCTCCCTTTCCCTTTGATTTAAGTGAAGTTGCGTTGGGCCCAAACAGAGCATATTGTAGCTAGCTTGAAAGGGCCAGTGCTTAGTCTGCTTCGTGATAGGAGAGGTTTGTTGTGTTACTCAATTCGGTATTGTTATTATTATTGTTTTTGTTATTGGTGCTGTTATTGCTACCATTGCTACCAATATTGTTGTTGATAATATCATTATTAGGTGTTACCACCACCACAAATCATCATCACTAGTAGTAGTATCATGAATAGTAGTCGTGGTAGTAGTAGTACTGTTGTTATTGTCATTGTTTTTGTTATTGTTATTGTTATCATCATCATCATCATCATATCATTATCATCATCATCTTCATCATGTTGATACATTTCGCAGTTTATAAAGGTGTTTCTTCTTTGGCCAGGTGTAATCGGTATTTATCAAGTCCTGAAGCTTAAATGCTAAGGAGATGAGGAATTCCCGCAGTATTCATAATCTTTTGAATATTCAGATGTTATTACTTTCGGTTTCATTTTCACATCACTTTAGTTTTCCATCTCTTTAATTGAAATAATTTGTTTCACATGGCACCGTTACGTCTATCAATTTACAAGTTTAATTCACTTTACCCTTAATGGTGAAATCGGGATTGCTTTTTTACATATGCTTATTTGCCTGCACTGATATGACTTTTAACACTGTGTATTATTTCCGTATTCCGTCTAATATCAGGAATGGAACAACTGGCAACTCACCCGGATTCTGGCGCACTCTAATTCGCCAGTATCTCATTTAAGAAGGGATATAATAAATTGGTTTGGAGTAATTACAATACTGGCTTATTGATTTTAGAAATATCTTTTAAATACAAAACATATGTAAACATAAGTATTAAGTATCAGCTAGGCGAATCGGTAGTTCACAACCGTTTTCATTCTATGGCCCCCGAACAATGTATTCGCCGCTAATGACGTTAGCTGTTGACGCGGCAGATAATTTCAAATAATCAATCAATTAATCAGTCCATGCTCCCATTCAGCGACTGTCATCCTTTCAGATTACTAGTTATTACTAGTTATGAATGGTGTCAACAGCTATAGGACAAGAACACTTGATGTAGATCCTAATTTATTGATATGTGAGGGATACGTATAGGTACGGTAGGTGAGATAAAATTCAGTTTAATTCGACATCAAAATTTTCATATTGCTCCGTGGCCCCCCAGAAAGTATCCCCATGTTGGGGACCCCGGCTCTTGCGTGTGGATGAGTTGCTGATTTGTTTTTTGTTGAAATTAGACGCACTATTGTTACAGTATCCAGTTGGTGCTCATATTACATTTCTGGGGTTTTGTTCCCTAAATTATTATAGATATTCCAGTATGCATATGCTACAGGCTTGTCTTTCGATATAATTTGACATTGCTAACATTTGGCATTGTGATGGTTTCTGGGCAACTGTTTGAAGGTTTAAACAAATGCTACATTTAACACACACACACACACACACACACACACACACACACACACACACACACACACACACACACACACAATTTATATATATATATATATATATATATATATATATATATATATATATATATATATATATATATACATTTTTTTTTCGTGGTTCTGCAAATTTTGTGTACATAAAACCTGCTTTGCACTGTTACTGATAGTGTATGATATGACATTATTAATCTGATTTGTGTGTGTCTGTGTGTGTTTGTGTGCGCATACACACGCGTACACACACACACACACACACACACACACACACACACACACACACACACACACACACACACACACACATACACACACACACACACACACGCCGCGCATATTAACACATCAAAAATATTATTTTCTAAGTTTAACATCAAAGAATCCAGAGAGAGAGACAGAGACCGAGACAAGGAAAATATATGAACATGACATGTGGTATCGGCAAGTTGCAGCCTAGGAATATACGTGTAAGAACGGGCAATATCAAACACACACACAAGACATATGAAATATTAGATTCAGTATAGGCTAGGATATACAAAAAGGATAAAGCAGTAGTAAAAAACAAATAGCACCATAACTGAAAAGAGAAAAGAGAGAGCGATGATGATGATGGATGTCATAGAATATAAAAAATCGAACAGGCTTTCACAGTCCTCCATTCATAACGTGGAAGCCCTTTACATGAAAACCTTTTCAAAGATGTTGTTTTCCTCGCTAATGAGACATCAGCTATTGTGATCAACAACTAGATATTCCTTGCTAAGTTCCTAGATCAGTGGTTCCCAACCTGGTGGCCACGAGGTACTATGTGGAGGGACATAGAGTAATATGAAAACTATGTTGTCGAATGAAACTGAATTTTATCTCACCTATAGTACCTGCATATAGATAACTCTCACAAAATTATTGACACAACTATACTATTCATGACTATTAACAACTGAATCTGAAAAGATGACAGATACCGAACGGGGCTATGGAAATAATTATATATTAGTTAGGGGCCAATAGCAATGTAGGCAGAGATTAGAGATGACCTTGGCAGTTGTTTGACCAGCGTCTTTCCCAACCGACAAGTAGAAGTTGCGTTAACTAGACTGAGAATCGGGTACACAAGACTGACCCAAGGCCGATGATGGTTAAAAGTAAAGCACGCTGTGAGGGATGTCAAGATCCATTAACAGTCGTACAATTAATGGAAGGATGTGCAACATACACTGAAAAATGTATTGGGGAGGAATCTGTCATAAAATGTCTTATTAGTTTCCTAAGGGAGACCGATGTTTTTTTTAACAATATTCAGTTATGCATAATGTTTATGCAATACTTATACTCTCGCATTATTTATGTTTATATTTTTAATATATTATATATATATATTTATATATATATATATATATATATATATATATTATTGTTATTTGATTTACTTATAAGAGACATTAGTTACTGATAGATTTTTAAACCTTTTAAACTTATTTAAAAATTTTATGACCTTAGCTGTTGACGCGGCAGATAATCTAAAATAATCAATCGCCCACCTCCCCTCCTCCTCTCTCTCTCTCTCTCTCTCTCTCTCTCTCTCTCTCTCTCTCTCTCTCTCTCTCTCTCTCTCTCTCTCTCTCTCTCTCTCTCTCTCTCTCTCTCTCTCTCTCTCTCTCTCTCTCTCTCTCTCTCTCTCTCTCTCTCTCTCTCTCTCTCTCTCTCTCTCTCTCTCTCTCTCTCTCTCTCTCTCTCTCTCTCTCTCTCTCTCTCTCTCTCTCTGTCCCTCTCTCCAACACAAAAATATCAGAAAGAGCAAAGAAAAAAGGGGGAACTATTAGCTAAGACACAGAGAGAGAACATCAAGACAGAAAACAAAGAAACAAAAAGCTAAACGACAGAGGACACGGACAAAGAAAACTAAGACACAAAAACATAAAAGTATAAAAGAACAAAGACACAAAGAGAAAAAAGAGAGACTATAGACAAAGAGAAGTAAGAGAAAGCCACAAAGGAACTGAGGCGGAGAGAGCAAAGAGGAGAAGGCCACTCCCTTTCTGCTCTCCCGACTCACGACTCCCTTTCAACCTGCTCTCAAACCCCGAACGACTTTCTGAACTGGCTTTGGCTCTCCTCGGTTTAAGACTTAAGACCGAGGGTTATTGTGGCGAAGGACATTCAATGCAAATTAGGCGTAACAATAGCTATTGTTGCCTTCTTGGTGGGGAAGAAAGCGCGAGGAATGTGGCGGTGCCGTAAGGGGGCTCCAGGAATCGCCGCCCATAAAAAGAATATTGTTTTCTTTATGCGCGCGCACACACACACACACACACACACACACACACACACACACACACACACACACACACACACACACACACACACACACACACACACACACAACACACATATACATATATATAAAAGAACATCAATTAGTTCGAGATATAAAACTAATAAGATCGCAATTAGTATTTTTATGCCAATAACTACAGTAAGGGATGGAGTATACTGTGGTCATCTGATCGAATAAAATATCATGCATACAGAAGATATCACACAATCTGTTCGCAGGGGTGGGTGCAATACACTAGGGATAATAATTGTAAATTATAATAGTAAAATGATAATAATGAGGATGATAACTATACGAATTTTGTTGATTGTGATGACAATATAATAATATTCATAATCTTGATAGTATTAGCATTAGCAGTAGAAATAATAATAATGATAGTTCTAGTAATAATAATGATAATAGAAATAATAAAAAACAATAATGATAAGGATAATAATAATAATAATAAAGATAATAAAAAAATTATGATAGGGATAATGATAATGATAATTATCAAATAATGATAGTAATTATAATTATAATAACGATCGTAATAATAATAATTATAATGATAATAATAATAATGATAACGATAATGGTTATGGTAATGGCATTGGTAATGAAAATGGTAATGATAGTGATAATGATGATATTAATAATGTTAATGATGATGTTGATAATGATAATAACAATAATAATAATAATAATAATAATAATAATAATAATAATAATAATAATAATAATAATAATAATAACAATAATAATGACAAAAATAATAATAACAATAATTATTGGCAATAATAATAATCATAATAATTACGACGATAACAAACAAACAAAAAAAACGGATAAAAATTCGAAAATACCAACAGTAATAATAGCAGTAATAATGATAATGATAACAATGATAATAACAATGATAATAATAATAGCAATAGCAATAATGATAATAATGATGATGATAACGCTAAGATAACGCAATAATAATGATAAAAGTAAAGAAAATAATAATGATATTACTAACAATAAGGATCATAATTATACTAATAATTAATGGTGACAATAATGACAATAATAAAAGGTATTATCATTTTTATTATTACTATCATAATTAATGATGATGATGATGATGATGATGATGATGATGATGATGATGATGATGATAATAATAATAATAAAAAATTAAGAAAACAATGGTGATAACAATTATAATAAGGAGGATAATAAAAATTGTAATAATAATAATAAAAATAATAATGATAAAAAAAAAATAATAATAATAATAATAATAATAATAAAAATAATGATAATAAAAAAAAAATAATACTTACAATAATGTGGATAACAATATTAGTAATAATTATAATTTTAAAAAGCTACTACTACTACTACTACTAATAATAATAATAATAATAATAATAATAATAAATAATAATAATAATAATAATAATAAGGGTAGTAATAATCTTAATTATAATCATAAACATAATAATTATGATAATGTTATTCTTATTCTTATTCTTATTATCATCATTATTGATGGTAATAATAAATATAAATCGACCATAACAATAACGTTAACAACAATAATAACAAAATAAAAAGGCGCATAAGAGGCAAGGATAGCTCATTTTCACAGCGGCAACTCCCGAGCGCGACAGGCAGGGCGGGAGCAGTGAAGGGTGCAGGCCCACGATAAGGAAGGTCTGGCCGCCTGGCAAAGGGTGATAATGCCCTTCCATACACACCCGTCTCCAGCGCGATCATTGTCCGAAGGCGCTCAATGTTCTCATTTCAGGGCGATTGGATGACTTTTTTTGGGGGGTGCTGGGGATGTTGTTGGGGATGGAAGCGGTGCTCGTATACGAACACACGAGTATGGTCTCATACAGAAACACGCACGTACGAACACACACACATGGACATACACGTATGGGCACATACGTATAAGCACACACGCACGCACATACAGACGTACACACATACAGCTTTTGTGATATGTTGCAATCAGAGTATATTAAGAATTTTCGAAACATAACAAACGATCTGATTTTAAAATCATATATGAAATCATTTATATGTATCTCACTGAATAATCGTTCGAGACATGTCATATCTATATTATGCCATATATAGAGAATATTTATATCAAACGTCAAATACAATCTACGGAAAACAAGAACTACATATTTTTGTATTTCTCTTTCACGTCATTCGAAGAAAATAAGAAAAGATTTCTTCACCAATCTCTTTTCCCTTCTTCTGCCGCGCACTTTTGTGGCTGTGTCATTTCTGATTGAATAAGTATCTTTACCGTTAGAGTTTCGGAAACTTTTCCATTCCTTCTTTCCTTCATTCCATTCCTACTTTCCTTTGCCACAGAAGATTCCAGAACCACAAGAGAGGATGTGATTAGAGCGCCAAATTGATATCAACGAATCGTAACTTTTGCAAACTCATTGTGACGTAAACTTCGATCATTATTCTTCAATCAGTCACAAAAAAGGAAAAAGAAAGAAGGAAAAAAAACGGACCCAGTAGGAAGAAGGCAGAAAAATGTACCAAAGAAAAGGAAAAGTTAGATTGATAATTTCCATTCGGCATTTTTTTTTTATTGGTTTACTTTTCACTTGATTGGTACTTTTCTTCGTATTTTGAAATTTTATATGAAATTTTAAAAACCGTTACAAAGAGCTAATTATGCAGTTTCTCAAAAAAAGCAGTAGATTGTTTGTAGCAGAAGTAGTAGAAGGGTAAATCGGGTAGAACGCGCCAAGTAAAAGACCTCTACATGTTCCTTTTATTCTAATTTTCCTTTTATCATCTATTTATTATTTTTTTACTTATTCGTTTTTTTTACATAAAGTAGCTGATTAACTTTTAACGCCATCTGTTAACACCATTCTATATTGATATTAGGTGTTTCGTATGCAAA
>NC_051389.1:19612728-19617728 GCF_015228065.2 Penaeus monodon
CATTTTTGCAGAACTAATTTCTTAACTCAATATTTGTTGGTAATTGACAGAGATAAAAGAATTTACAAACAATAACAATTTTTTTTCCCCCCTGATCTTTAGGGGAATCAAATTCAATATTGTGTTTAGGATTCGGGAAATGAAAAGAAATTTCGGTATATTTCTAATATATTCACATTAAGTTCCTAAATTCACATCTGAAAATTATATATACTTGTAGTCGATTTTTTTTTTTTTTTTTTTTTTTTTGGAAAACTGCATTCATGTATTCTGAATAATTAACTTTTCTTTTAAAACATGTACAAATCTCTCTCTCTCTCTCTCTCTCTCTCTCTCTCTCTCTCTCTCTCTCTCTCTCTCTCTCTCTCTCTCTCTCTCTCTCTCTCTCTTTTTTCTTTCTCTCTCTCTCTCTCTCTCTCTCTCTCTCTCTCTCTCTCTCTCTCTCTCTCTCTCTCTTTCTTGCTCGCTCGCTCGCTCGTTCTCTCTTCGAGATTATGAGAGTCAGGTGTGGACCACTGAAAGGATGAAAAAAGACGGACATGGTACGGTCTGGCATTACGAGAATTTTGCTGAAAAATCCGATATAGACAAACCCTATAAAGCCTACCATGGACTGTCTCAGAGACAGCAGGTTACACTGACTAGGCTACGCATAATATATCAAAAAAAAAAAAAAAAAAAAAACACCGGGCGGAAGGCAATGGCAAACCACCGCTCTAAATTGTCAAGAAAAATCATGGAAAGCCCATGATCGTCAAGGCCGCGGTGGCCGAATGGTTAGAGTATCGGACTCAAGACTGTCACGACGGCAATCTGAGTTCGAGGGTTCGAGTCACCGGCCGGCGCGTTGTTCCCTTGGGCAAGGAACTTCACCTCGATTGCCTACCTAGCCACTGTGCGGGCAAGCCAGCCCAAGTCAGTGCTGGTCCCAAGCCCGGATAAATAGAGAGAATGATTACCTAAAAGGTACCACCGGCACTCTCCGTGGAAAGGAACTGGGGACCCTACCACGTACTCACTCCAAGAGCATCACAACATGAAAAAACTAAGTATCATGCTGTGACCACGGCGGCTCAGACATGAACCTACCGTTAAAAGAAGAAGATACAATATGTACAGAATGCAGTTTTGGAAGCAAAACCAGTTTCACATCACCACTGCAAACTGTGCAATGCGCCCATGACTATTAACATAAAAGTTTTTTTTACCAGCCAGATGATATTTTAATACAGTGATAATAGCACAGCTCTTCAATCATGTATATAACACTAATGTTTGACTGATAGCCCTCTATATAAATAAAAATAAAACCAGTTTGGATAGATGCTTTGGTATCTTACCCTGGCTTTTTGCAGGGCATGTACACTGTACTGTAAATAAATATTATCAAATCAAATTATTTTCTCTCTCTCTCTCTCTCTCTCTCTCTCTCTCTCTCTCTCTCTCTCTCTCTCTCTCTCTCTCTCTCTCTCTCTCTCTCTCTCTCTCTCTCTCTCTCTCTCTCTCTCTCTCTCTCTCTCTCTCTCTCTCTCTCACCCTCTCTCTCTCTCTCCTTTCCTCCCTCCCTTTCTTTCCACCCACCTATCTATCTCTTACGCAGAAAATCAATACAGCCAAAAAAAAATTACGGAGGAAGAGCAGAGCACCAATAGGATGCAGCGCCGAGGACAGCAGAGGAAATTGACATATGCATCAGACGCCTCCCGCAGGATCTGACCTCCTTGACGGGCGGGACACGGCGCTGAGCATGAAAGGGAGAGCGAGAGGAGAGATTGATGGTGTGTGGCCGATGGAAATTCCCCGAAAAAGAATGTTAATTTGAGGATGTGGAATTATTTCATTAGCGTTCCTTCTTTTTCCATGTTTGTGTGTGTCTCTGGAGATTGAGAGAGAGAAAGAGAGGGAGGGAGAGAGAGAGAGAGAGAGAGAGAGAGAGAGAGAGAGAGAGAGAGAGAGAGAGAGAGAGAGAGAGAGAGAGAGAGAGAGAATGAGAGAGAAAACAAGAAAGAGAGAGAGAGAGCAGGTGTTTTGTGTGTGTGTTTGTGTGTGTGTGTGTGTGTGTGTGTGTGTGTGTGTGTGTGTGTGTGTGTGTGTGTGTGTGTGTGTGTGTGTGTGTGTGTGCGTGGGTGTGCGTGTGTGTGTGTGTGGGAAGAGAGAGAGAGAGAGAGAGAGAGAGAGAGAGAGAGAGAGAGAGAGAGAAAGAGAGGGAGAAAGAAACACAAGATGTGAGATCGGAGGTCCCAGATTAAGCCCGAAGATACCTCACACTGAGGAGATTTTAGAAAGGGGTTAAATTACGTATAAAAGATAATGGATGAGGGACTAGCGAGAAATCCTACCGAGAAAATCTGGTGGAAAGTCCCTGTTTCAGATAAATTACGATGATTTGTCTTTTCTTTGGTCTGGAAGGATTCTTGCAAGTTATCTTAAATCCTTAGGCGTTGAAAAGAGCCAATTTTCTCACTTATATGCATTGCATGGAAAAAAGAAAATAAACAGAGAATGCATTTACACATACATACATGCATGCATACATCTATGTATACGTGTGTAAAATATCAATACGTAAAGCATTCAACCATCTAGATTGTGTGTGTGTGTGTGTGTGTGTGAAAGTCAGTTCGTTTACTTGAACAGGAATGAAATCTATATTTCCCATTATAATAAAAAGCATTATTAGTGCAATACTTATTGAAAACAAGATTTTTCATATCAAAGGTAATCCTTAAAAATCCACTGATGTCTCGGTACATGCCAATCTGTGTCCCAATACGCTGCTTAAGACGTTGTTATTGATTTGCCATTACTCTCATAGAGAAAACTTTTTTCACAATAATACGAAGCGTACCTTGTCTTTAGCGTTATTTTTAGTTCAAATGAATAATCTGTTAAAATGGCAAGGAAATGATCAGCTGGATTTTGATCTTAAACCCGTTTTTTAATTCCTCTCAGAAAACCTCCCACAAATATGGTGGTCGAGAAGCAGTTCGGAAAAGCCCCCTCGAGTTTTATCGTATTTCGATAAAACAAGTTTACCTTTAAAATTCACCGTCGGCGTCGTCCTCCCTTGGACAGTCTTGAAGGTAAAGTGATGCTACAGGTTGCCTCGTCAGCATGGATATTGCGTCTTCCAAGTAAACTGATTTCGGGTGTTGGAAAAAGGACACATATATTACAGAGAGAGAGAGAGAGAGCAGGTGTGTGTGTGTGTGTGTGTGTGTGTGTGTGTGTGTGTGTGTGTGTGTGTGTGTGTGTGTGTGTGTGTGTGTGTGTGTGTGTGTGTGTGTGTGTGTGTGTGTGTGTGTGTGTGTGTGTGTGTGTGTGTGTGTGTGTGTGTGTGTGTGTGTGTGTGCGTGTGTGTGTACATACACATATGTGTATGCATACTCTATCTATCTCTATATATACACACATATGTGTGTATATATAGAGATAGATAGATAGGTATAGATATAGGTATATATATATATATATATATATATATATATATATATATATATAGAGAGAGAGAGAGAGAGAGAGAGAGAGAGAGAGAGAGAAGAGAGAGAGAGAGAGAGAGAGAGAGAGAGAGAGAGAGAGAGAGAGGGAGGGAGGGAGGGAGAGAGAGAGAGAGAGAGAGAGAGAGAGAGAGAGAGAGAGAGAGAGAGAAATAGATAGATAGATATAGATATAGAGATATATGTATATGTATATATATTTATATTTATGCATATATATGTAGCGTGACACTCTGTACTCAGCGCCCCCCCCCCTCTCAGATGATGCTCACCCCGAGTGTTGCTTCGTGTGTGTGTATACGGTCCCATTGCGTGCACAGCATATATGTGTGTGTGTGTGTGTGTGTGTATGCATGCATGAGTATATGTACGAGTATGTGTATATGTGTGTAGGTGTATTTACGTATGTCGGTGCGTGTGTGTATGTGTGCGTGATTGAATGCGCTATGTATAAGTGGGTGTGTATGTATAAGCTGTATATACAGTTTCAATAGTTGTCATATGTTTGTCTGCATACGTATGTCAAAACACGTGTCTACGTGGGCTTGCATGCGGTATATGCGCGTGTGTTTTTGCGGTTGCGCTTGCTGATTGTCTGGTGTGTTAACATGGAATGTTTTTATGTATCTTATCTGTCTAATGTATTTTATCCGTCTAATGTATTTTATCTATTATTTTCCACTCTTTTATTGCCATATATTTTGGCTTTATTCTATTGTTTGTGTTAAAGTTTTATTGTCATTTTATAACGTTTAAAACCTGTTCCACGTCAAGAGCGTGACGCCACGGCCTCCCACGGCCTTTATACTGTCTGGAAAATACATTTCTTGTTCAACTGCACCAAGGGCGTTTCTTTCCTCCATCCTCTGGCATTTTTATACATATTGTAAAGGACTGATAATACGTGGCGGACAGCTCCAGTTAAGAAACCTGAAAGGACGAGAAAAGTTCAGCATTGAGCCTAAGTGAAGATAAGATTAAAAATAAGATTGCACTTATGCATACACCACCTATCATATACAGCCTCGTGGTTCTTCTGCTTGGCTTCATTCCTTTCTTATGTCTTCTACTACATATTTTCATTTCATTTCCCCCTCTTCCTGCAACTTGTATTGTTCTTATGCTAGCCTATCCCAGTTTTTTTTTTCCTGGACTTTACAGTGTGAATTTATTTCTTTATCTAATCTAAATATGCTCTACTTATCCTGTTCCATTAAGAGATTTCCCCGCGGTGACATCCCACAAAGTCATATTCCCCGTAGAACATCAATAGTAGTATTAGGGGATTTGACAGCAGGGGGTGGGCTTACCCTACAGATGCTCACTGACCTTCATGGGGAGGGACCCTGGCCCTGAGGCACTCTTTTGGTAGGGGGGGGGCCCTGGGGACTACACATGCCCGATCACTACATATATAAATAACTATCTATCTATATATCTATCTATGTATTTATATATATATACATATTTATTAGTATGAAAATGAAATCATAATGTGGTCAA
>NC_051389.1:19660228-19662728 GCF_015228065.2 Penaeus monodon
TAGTTCGTGGCTCCCTGTAATTAGTTGAATGTATGGATGCCGCTTCTACCATCTTCCTTTGTCATGGGGCAGGCCTTGTTTATGATGGAGGCCTGGGAACACTTAAGATGGCCGTCGGTGTCGACGAGAACAACGAAGGCGCCCTCTTGTCATGTCATCGGACAGCGCTGGCGGTGTTGGTCGATTCGTTGTTCGTGGAGGCCACGTCCTATCTCACCTATGCATACTTTATTCGCAGCCACCGCAAGGTATGCTGTATCTGACTAAGAGGTTTGACCTCTTTTCCCTTATATCTCCGATCTTACCAGAAAATGGTAGCTATCTTCATTGTGCGGCCCATCAGGGCTCCAGGTGTTTTGTCAGCTGTGAGTGAGGGATGATGATTGTGAGTGTCTTGTTCTGTGTGACGTCCCCTCGTGATCTGGTCATGATCTTTGCTGGCTTGTGCCGGAGGTGGGTGAACAAGGCGCGAGGGTAACGGGGCGTTGGAAGTGTGTTACTGACGTGTTGCATTTCCTCCTTCAGGAACTCCAGCCTGCGGATTCTAAGTGCTCGGAGGAAGAAACCAATGACCACGCCTTCTTTGGTTCTATTGTTGTGGGCAGACATATAGTGTATAAAATCATCTTCATTTGTGGAATATCTGTACACAAAGAACTCCGGGCCGTCAGGTCTCAAATTGATTAAGGTGTCGAGAAAAGGAAGCTGTTCATTTATCTCTTCTGTGGTGAACTGTATGGAGGGGTGCACTGCATTTACTCATCTACATAGCAAAGCCAGACTACATTATTCCCCGCGATAGCCTCCGGGCTAGTACAGTGGTAACGTGTCGACCTCTCATCCGAGGGGTCGTCGGTTCGCGCCCCGCCCAGGCGTAAGAAGTTGCAACTGTCGCCTGGAGGTAACTACTGCGGCTAGGCACCACGGCGGGTAAGGACTAGGTTCAGCCGAGTCAGCACCAGCTGACACACGTGAGCGAGTCGGCATTAGTCGACACAGGCCGGGCTCCCCACATGGGCATAGCCCGGACGAGGCTAATCTTCGCATATCGGACTTATCCTTATCCTTCCCCACGATGTTCCGGTAATGGTTAGCTTCGAGGGTTTCCATATACAGCTGGGCAAGGACTGCTGAAAAAGGTGAGCCCATCGCAAGTTCTTGAATTTGCTCGTACTCACGTTCCCGGAATTCGAACGGGCCAAACTCCACGCAGAGGCGGATGAGCGCGACATAATCATCTCTCGGCAACGGTAGTTCATCCTCGTCCATTCCTGTCAGCGTTCTTTTTGCAGCTTCGATGGCCACGTCAATCAGTGCATTGGTAAAGAGCGAATTGACGTTGAAGCTGACAAGCGTTTTGCAGTTTTCCATCATATTGGTGGTTTGATAGAAGACAACCGCTGATGGAGTTTAAAGCGCTCGAGAGAGGTGCTGCATGCTTCTTAGCTAACCCGTGTGGGGCACTCCCGGAGTTCCTGGAGGAGGAAATGAACACGTCAGTAACACCTTCTAACGCCTCCGTTACCCTCGCCCCTTGCTTACCCACTTCCGACACAAGCCAGAAAAGATCATGACCAAATCAAGAGGGGACGTCACACAGAACAAAACACACAGAATTTTCACCCCCCACTCGCAGCTGACAGAACACCTGAAGGCCCTGTTGGGCCACACTATGAAGATAGCTACCATTTCTGGTAAGAAGATCGGAGATATAAGGGAAAAGAGGTCAGAGCACAACAGGCCTCTTAGCCAGGTGTACAGCATACCTTGAGGTGGCTGCGATAAAGTATACATAGGTGAGACGAGACGGGGCTTCCGCGAACAACGAATTGACCAACACCACAGCGCCCTCTCACGACATGACAAGAGGAGCGCCTTCGTTGTTCACGTCGACACCGACGGCCACCTTAATTGGCCCTAGGTCTCCATCATAAAACAAGGCCTACCCCCACGGCAAAGGAAAATGGGAGAAGCGGTTAATACATTTAACTAACAACTTCAACACCGCAAAAGGGAGCCACGAACTAGCCAAGGTCGTCACACACATTACCGACGTGACCTGACCGCTCAGTACATGTATATATACCTCTATGTATCTCTAGTCCTCTTCCCCTCATGCCATAGCCCGGTCGAGGCTACGCTTCGCATATCGGACTTATCCTATATCCTTCTAGTCCTATAGCCTCCGGGCTAGTACAGTAGTAACGTGTCGACCTCTCATCCGAGGGGTCGGCGGTTCGCGCCCCGCCCAGGCGCGAGAAGTTGCAATTGTGAGCGAGTCGGCATTAGTCGACACAGGCCGAGCTCCCCTCATGGCATAGCCCGGGCGAGACTAAGCTTCGCATATCGGACTTATCCTTATCTAGTCCTATATGCCCCGATGAAACAGTAAATACGAAAAGGCCTTCGGCATATTCATATGTTTTTTTGTACTTCCCTCCGTTGTTTACTTGCACTGTGTGTGTGTGTGTTTTCCTTTCTTTTCTTTTCTTTTTGTGCC
>NC_051389.1:19670228-19672728 GCF_015228065.2 Penaeus monodon
CCAGAAGATTCTTACAAGTATTTAGGAATAAATGAAGGAGATGGAATCCAGCATGCAATGATGAATCATCTAAATTTAAGAAGCAAATAAATGCACCCGAAACAACTAAAGACGAGAAGGATACTGCAAAATCATATGCAAAAAGTGAAGAAAAAAACAAGAAGGGTTGCAGAAACAACTAAAAGCAAAGTGGAAAGAAAAAGAGATGCACGGACAGTATGCCAAACGCCTGGAAGATGGAGATGTAGATCAACACCAAAGTAACAAATGACTAAAAACATCAGAAACTGAAGGACTCATTATTGCAGCCCAAGATCAAGCCATCAAAACCAAATACCTCCAAGCAAAGATCATCAAGAATGGCAGCGACCCAAACTGCAGAATATGTGGTCGTTTCGAAGAAACAGTTGACCACATCACATCCGGATGTCCTGAGCTAGCCAAGACGGAGTACTTGCACAGACACAACAAGGTTGCAGCTTACATACACTGGAATATCTGCAAAAGCCAGAACATGCAAGTAACAGAAAAATGATACGATCATAACCCAGAGACAGTAATTGACAACGGCAACACCACGATCATATGGGACATGCCAGTACACACCGATCGAGAGATAAAAGCAAACAGGCCAGATATAATCATAAAATAGAAAGATTCCAAAAGCTGCCTACTCATCGATGTGTCGAGAAGCTATCAAAGTATAAAAGATCTAGAAATCGAAATCGAACGAATGTGGGGTATGAAGGCAACAACTGTGCCAGTAGTGATTGGAGCTCTCGGGATCATAAAGAAAGGGACAGCTGATCTCATCAAGAAAATCCCTGGTAACATCAAACTGCAAAAGCATCAGAAAACCACACTACTCGGCACCGCACACATCGCAAAGTGCTATCCATGAAGTAAAAGCAATATAACCCTAGGACCATAGAATGGACCCGGTTATGCCCGCTAAAAGCAAGCTATGTAAAGAAATTTATGATAATAATAATAATAATGATAATAATAATAATAATAATAATAATAATAATAATAATAATAATAATAATATTAATAATAAAAATATAATAACAATGATAATAATAATAATAACAACAATAATAATAATGATTACATTCATTAATTATCATCCTTCTCATCATCATTATCAGCATATCTGAACATATCTCATCATTCCTGTCTTTCACGATCTATCATCATCACTACTGAAATCGCTACATTCACAACTTTATTATTCTGTTTACCATTGTTTCATATGTAGATCCTTACCATGCAATCACATTCTTAAATATTAGCCAGGTAATCTACCCATATATTGACAAGCCCATATATATATATTATATATATATATATTATTATTACATATATATATAATATTAATCTATAATGATATATATAATATATTTATTATTTATTTATATAATATATATATATATATATATATATATATATATATATATATATATATATATATATCATCCTCTGAAAATACTTACATAACATAATGTGTCACACTAATGTAACAGACCCACAAACATTTTACTAATATAGAAGAGAACCAGTAACAGCTTTCTCATGTTCAGTTAAAAGCTTCGTTCTTCTCAAAATATGAATATATTTCACGCCCGAATTATTTTTTCTACTTTTCAGGAGTTTTACTTTCTGGTAATTCTATTTTTCATTTTCTTTCCTTTTCTTTTCTTTTCTTTTTTTATGTGTGTGTGATTTTACCGTTATTTGGATCTCTTCCTGTGCGCCGGGCTTTGGGTATGTTAGGTTCCGTGCTGCTTCTCTCGCCTTTTCTCATGTCGTTTGTTTGTTTATTGGTTTAGATGCATTTGTCTCTGTTTGTCTGGCTCTCTGTCTCTGTCTCTGCCTGTCTCTGTCTCTGTCTTCTCTCTCTCTCTCTCTCTCTCTCTCTCTCTCTCTCTCTCTATATATATATATATATATATATATATATATATATATATATATATATATATAACACACACACACACACACACACACACATATATATATATATATATATATATATATATATATATATATATATATATATATATATATATATGTGTGTGTGTGTGTGTGTGTGTGTATATATATATATACATTTATATATAACTTTATTCTCTCTCTCATAACAAACATATTTCTAATTACATTGCACATTCCAGTTTTTAAGAACAGAATATAAGAAAAAAAAATAGAATAAAATGAATTCAGTGTCGTAGCGTGTATATATATATATATATATATGTATATATATGTTTCATTATATATATATATACATATACATATATATACATATTCATATATATATATATATATATATATATATATATATATATATATATATATATATATATATATATATATATATATATATATATGTGTGTGTGTGTGTGTGTAGTGTGTGTAGTGTGTGTAGTGTGTGTGTGTGTGTGTGTGTGTACACAGATAGATAGATAGATAGATTAGATTAGATTAGATTAGATAG
>NC_051389.1:19686461-19691461 GCF_015228065.2 Penaeus monodon
AAAATGTTTGGGTCTGACCATGAGACTTTTTCCCTTTTTCTAAATGAGATTGGAAATTGTAGTTGGTTTGTTGGAGATTTCCCAGAATTCCTCCGTTAACTTAAACTTTCTATTCTGGTTTAATACAGGTTTTTGTGATATATATATATATATATTTTATAATATTATATATATATATATAAAATATATATATATATATAAAATAATATGTTATATATATATATATATATATATATATATATAATATATTATTTTATATATATATATATATATATATATATGTGTGGTGTGTGTGTTGTGTGTGTGTGTGTGTGTGTGTGCGTGTGTGTGTAGAGAGAGAGAGAGAGAGAGGAGAGGAGAAGAGAGAGAGAGAGAGAGAGAGAGAGAGAGAGAGAGAGAGAGAGAGAGAGAGAGAGAAAGAAACACACACAAACGCTCTTTATATCCAAAGTATCCACAATACTGGAAGAAAAGACAAGGGAATCAGTAGCAAGGAAGTCAATCGATTTCTGTTTCTCGCCGTGAATGGAAACGGCATTCCATTCACATATTTACTCGACCCAAATCCACGTTGCATGAGGCCTTTGCAACGGGCCCGGAAACGTTTAAAGAGGAAACCGGGCGTGAATGCAACAGCTCAAATGCAGATTTTCTCTCTCTTATTCACGTTGCAGGCGTTGGTTAGAAATGCTCGCTTTAGAGAGGAATGATATTTGCTGATGGTTTTGTTTTGATCTTTACAGGAGGGTTTGGGAGCTAGAATGTTTCATGTTGGCTTAGGAGGGCTTGGTTCTCAAGCTTTTGCTATTTGACGCTATTTTGATCATATAACAGAACAGAAAAGAAAACGCACGCACACACACCAACAACCACAACAACACACACCACACAAACACACACAACACACACACACACACACACACAACAACACACACACACACAACACACACACACCACACACACACACACACACACACCACAATATACACACACACACTCAAGATAGATAGATAGATAGATAGATTGATAGTAGATAGATGAATAGACAGATATAGATAGATAGATGAATAGACAGATATAGATAGACTAAGATATGTAGACATATGTGCGAACTAATGAATAAATAAACTGAGAGAGAGAGAAAGAGAGAGAGTAGAAATTGAAACAGAAAATTATAGCAAACTTTTTTCCTTCGTCAAGCAAGTATTTATCCTTTAAGTAAAACTTGTACCTGCGAGCGTCTCTTTAATGAATGCCCTGACGAAAAAGACTGGGATTATAGATCTGAAACTCACACAAGCTTACGAGCACATCCTCAACTTTTCATCAATGCAGGTTCGGGAATTTATTGACAGAAATAAATACGAGCAACATAGTTTCATCTCAGTCGCCTGTTATGGTGGGAATTAAAAAAAGTTTTGCATCTGGGGGTGCTTATTTTACTTTCCTTGTTCTTTTTCACTTTAAGGGAAAAGGGGCTTGCTGGAACTTCTGCTATTGCATCATTATTTGCAAGTACCGTTAATGATATCATGTATTGATTAAGTTTGGTAATTTTGATTTTTTCGGATTTATTGTATCCCCTTTTATAGATAATCCTTCTGCTATTATATCTATTATTATACCATTACTAATTATACTGTCAATAGAAATAACCGTTATCCGTAATATCATTATAATTATTTTTTTGTGTGTGAAGACGATGAATATTCATTTACTCATTAATCTATCTATTAATCTGTCTACATATTCATCTGTCATTTTTTTATACATCTATATCCTGTATCTTAAGGCAAACATTTCAAGTAAAATATGTGGAAAGGATAAGGCGATTATAGCAGGAGAATTTCATGAAATCAGCATCGATAGCGAAGAGGATATACAAATATCAGTCTATTCTAACTAAGATTTCCCCGCGTGTCCCCTAACATCACTTTTACCAACAATTTAATGAAGATTGCATGCGTTTTATTTTAATACAAGATGTCTCTTGGCACCAGTGACAGTCTTTACACTCACCCGTGTGCGGAAAAAACCATTCACGGGAAACCAACTACACCCTGGCGCTCACAAGCGCTCCCAAGATATGAAAATGTGCCCTCCAGGAGGGAATTCTTTTCGCGTACTTTTCCTTTTTCAGACTTATTCTGTCATCGGCTTTAAGAGTACAGCAACGTGTAGCTAAATAAAAGTATTACTCTGTCGTGCCACTACAGAACTGGCATTCTTTCGAACGCACAAATGCTATTTTTTGAGATCTTGCCTTTCCATAAAGATACCGAGAAAAAAAATGTGAATGCAGGAAATGGGCTCGGCAGAGCGCTTAAGAAATGCTAAAATACCACTACACTTTTCCTCTTCTCTCTCTCTCTCTCTTTTCTTCTTTTTTTTCAACCCCATCCCGCCGTACCTTCCAGCTAGCGTTTTTTTGTGTGCGCCTAAAGCATTCCCACAGGACATTTCATAATCCATTACCGACAGATGAAACGAGGGCACGAGACAGGCGAGCGAGGTTCCGGCGACGAAAGCGCAGAGCCCAGCACGATTTCCGGGAAAACGGTTATTCCACGAGGGTCCTTGTCCACAGGCCCTGCTCGTTACATTCTAATTCATTCCATCCCAAACGACGAAGACTATTTTGATAACGATAACTACCAGGCCCAAAGACCAGCATTAATGATAACAACACACGAGAGCGACATCGACACCGAAAACATGGGGAGACTCACGATACCATCCAGGGACACAAACAAGGCTCCGTTGGATGTCCCTCTGTGAAACCAAGGACCTAAAAACCATTGGTCGGGGATTATCATATGGTCAAATATAAGGTCAGGAAGATGGTCATTGCGTGCGTGTTCACGAGGTCATAAGGAACGCCAGGCTGAAGCTGCGCGGACTTTAAAGGTGTTAGTTATTCTCCGTGTGAACCCTGGAACGTCGTCCGCTGCCGTTACTGCGACAGTAAAGCACGAAGTTACGACGTCGATCGGTTAGGGGGATGGAGTCATAAGTTGACGGTGGCCGGGGGATCAGAAATACCACGAGGTAACAACTCTGTTTATGGTCCCCTGCTGTCTATTTTATCTGCTGCTGGGGAGGGGGGGAATGTGTTGGTCAATCGATCTCCCTGATTTATTCATCCATTCATTTAAGCTCTTGGAGATTACCTCGCTTAAGTAAGTGGTTCAACTACCTTCATTAATTTAACGGATATCTATACGTCCAGTGTGTAGCGGGTATTAATTTTCGCCGAGGATAAATTAGCTTCAAGGAGGCCTTATGAAACTAAAGTACTTTTTAACGGCGTTTTAAAGGAGATTCTTAAGAGAAAACAAGCGTTATGTTTATGTATGCAAGACTGAACGATCTTTGTGTATTGTTTATAAGAGAGAGAGAGAGGGGGGGAGGGAGATATCTACAAAAATGAAGATGTCTGGCACACCGAAAAATAGTATATGCATATGTTTTATAGGATTATCTTGAAACAATGAAATTATTTTCTAAAAATTAAACATTACTAAAAGATATGAACAAGATGCACGAAGAGATGATTAATAAAATCTTTATCACTGACAATTAAGTTGGGCCTCCATTTTTTATCTGGAAATAACATCTACAAACATTATGGACCATAGATTGGGGTCATTGACGAGGGACCGATGTAAAAGTGTTAGTAATTTATTTCCACCGAATTACTTACTAGTATGTGACCTCAATATGCAACATACGGTACAAGTAAGTGTAACCGGAGTTTCTGGCCGGTGTATTACTCAAAATGACAGTAGTTTTTATGCCATCATAACTTATCTAATTTTCTCCTTTAGTTAACTGGATATTATTGATGCCATCAAAGAAATGAAGTAGCTAGTATCATCATAATTTAGTAATTTCTGAGAATTATGAAAAATTCAGAATGACAAAGAACATCAGTCTAACACATATTGTCATGAAACAAATATCTAATATATAAAACAGGAAATCATTTATAGGCTCTCTCTTATCCTAAAGTGGAAGTTAAGTCTTATACACTCTGTGGAAGAAAGCAAATACATGGTGAGTGTTTTCATATCCACGATATATTTCAGAGAACAGACGGCTTCCTTTCCTTTCGGGAATTCAAAGAAAGTCGGCACACTCGGTTAGTATTTCCCCCTACGGCATGAAAGGCTGTCATACGGCCGTCCTCGTGTGCTGACAAGAAAGTGATATTGAGCAAGGCACCGTAAACCGGCATTACGAAAGGGCATAAAGAAGGTAGGAAAACCAGTCAAATTAGAAACTCACCTGCGTCCAAAGATTTCTGAAGGAAACTACTATTGAGCTTCCTTACAATATTCCTGTACTAATACATTTATTTTGATCGCCATTTGCATACGATCATACAGCAGCCAAACGGATAATATTAGAAAGTCACTCCGTTTCTTGAGACAACCTAAAGAAAATGGGTGAGTTGGGGGCTTGGGTTTCTTTCGGGACGGTTAAGGGCACTTCCTATGGAGTTTGGATGACTTATATGTACTTTCGGTGACCCTCCTGAGCAGTTTAGTGACTTCGGTGGGTGTTGAGGTGATTTCCTGGGCAGTGTGGAATTATATTACATTCTCCTCGACTCCCCGAACTCAATCTGGACAACACTCAGGCCCGTAGTTTAGATATGCCAGGATTATTCTAAGACGAAAATGAGCTTTTTCGACGTGTTCGCCCAGGATGCCTTGAAAACCTTCATTCTGCCTAGGCAAAAAGTTTGGAAGTTCAGGGGCAGCTTGCTCTCGAGAGCTTTGCTGTGTGTGTGTGTGTGTGTGTGTGTGTGTGTGTGTGTGTGTGTGTGTGTGTGTGTGTGTGTGTGTGTGTGTGGGTGTGTGTGTGTGTGTGTGTGCGTGCGTGCGCGAAGTGAAATTCAAATGAAAGTTAAAATGAACGATGAATGATTACTCACAAAGATGAGACAAAAATATGAAAAAAATAAGTATAAAAATATTATTTCATTATAGCCTTGC